>NC_136520.1:5328975-5361475 GCF_053919585.1 Euprymna scolopes | reverse complement strand
AATATGCTTGTGAGGGTATATAGAATGAATAATCCCACAAGATCTGATGCCTCTGCAGAATCTCTGGCACCCATCGCCAAATCAAACAAATTTTTCATTTTAGTTTTTATCCATTGGTTATTGTTATTTATTAGAACTGATTTTTCTACATTTTTTAATGATGTTGATTTCTTCCGAGGATATATCAGTGTATGCCTCGGCAAATTCTAGGGCAATGTTAAAAAGTTCTTCGTATATTGAGGGATAAAAGTCTATGATGTCAAACTGTATGAACGTACATTTATCTTTGTTTTCTATATTTTTAAACCAGGTGATTGCTTCGGTAGTATTTGCCCACTGGTTTAGTTCTAGGTCTTGTTTGATTTGTTTGTTTACTCTAGAAAGTATAGTTTTGCTAATTCTACCTATTTCTGGTATAGTTGGGTTTATCAGGCGGGTGCTGGGATTATTATTAAAGTCCCATTTGTGGTCTTTAAGCAGAATGTATGCCTCTCTAGGTTTCAATTTGCCAATTTTATCGCTAATTTTTAGTTTATCGGTAATTTGTTTACTTTCAGTATTTATTATATCGATGTAGTCGCATTTGTTTGTGTTTATTTTTTTGTAGTTTTTTATAATGTTTTCTGTGATTAGTTTGTTATATTCTTGCTTATCTATTTTATAAAAGTTTCTGGTTTTATCTGCTTTTACAAAGATTTTATTAGAGTTGTTTATGTTTCTAACGATTTTGTGTAGTTTCCGGTGGAAATTGTTAGGTTGATTGTGGAATACTAAGTTTTTAATTACGTTTAAAAGGTCGTTTTCAAAGTTTATCAAAAGGTCTACTGTTTTCGCATTTTTAAGGGTTTTATAAACCATAGGATTCTTTTTTGTTTATGTTTTCATTTTTAAGGAAGAAATTTGCTCGCCATCGCATTCGGCGTATTAGTTCATCTGCTTTTTGGATTAATTTAATAATATAGCTATGCTTGCTGGGTGTGGGGATGTTTTTTAGCGATGTTTCGAAATTAACTCTTTCCATATCTATTTTTAATGTGGTGAAATAAATTCTTTTGAGAGTGCTCGACTGTTTCAGGAGCTAAGTATAACTACTTCATTTACTCACATAAAATTAATATACGAAAGTATAGATTTATGCATAAACTTTAAGTATTTACTTCAAAAGTGCTCAATACGTAGGTAGAGCTAGTTAGTAATTTATAAAATATATATGGCGATTAAGCTACACTAAATATTCAGCGTTTCATCCACTCTAGGATTCGTTAGGCTTATGCGCGAATTCTGTGGTTGTTTCTCGTTTTTATATCTGTTGAGGATTTTAGTTAGCCAATCAGCTTTCTAGTATCCACCGCACCCCTTCCTATCAGCCAATGGGCATGCATTTTATTGAACAAAGTATCTGTTTTAGAACTAGGTGAGTGGTTTAAGGCAGACCTTTTCCTCCCTTTTTTTTATATATATAAATATACATATGTGTACATACATATATGCCCATATATGTACGTACATATATATATATATATATATATATATAGACCCCTGAGCCACTCCCGCATTTATATCACACTGTTTAGATGTACGACCGTCGAGGACAACCTGGATTTTTCTCTTATCAAAGAAGGATTTAATTATGTTAAGTATTCTACCAGTGATACCGTATGATTTAATTTTCCTGAGGAGACCCTTGTGCCATACCCTGTCAAAAGCCTTAGATATATCTAGAGCTACTGCTCTCCCCTCCCCCGCTTTGTCCAGTGAATGGTATATACGTTCAGAGATTACAGTGAGGATTTCAGCTGTGGAACGGGCATGTCTAAATCCATATTGTTTGTCAGTCAGAAGTTTAGCATCTGTAAGGTGCCGGACTAGAGCATGGTTAATTATGGTCTCAAATATTTTGGCGAAAAGTGGCAGGAGGCTAATGGGGCAATAATTTGATGGGTTAGTTCTTCCGCCAGAATTCTTGAATATTGGTACCACAGAAGCAGTTTTCCAACAGCCCGGAAAGCACGATTCATTAAGGCATTTCTTGTAGAGTTTGGAGAGAACTGGAGCTACTTCGGCTGAGCACTTTTTTAATAGCACAGCTGGGATGAGATCAGGTCCACATACTTTTGAAGTGTCAAGGTTTTTTATGATAGTGTGTACCTGAGCAGGGGTGATTTTTAGATCGTCTAGTGTGGCGTCTGTCCGCAAACGAAAGTCAGGCAGGGGGTGGTTGGTAGGGTCCAGTGTGGAGTTCGAGGCAAACCGGCTGGCAAGCATATTAGCCTTGTCAGTTGCTGAGCAAACAATCTCGTGATTGTTGGTTAGTGGGGGAATTGTTGATTGCCCATTTTTTACTACACTATTGTAGATTTTCCAGAAGTCACGATTTCCTATTTTTTGCGCTTTGATGCGTTTTTTAGTGGTTTCAGTAAATTCTCTCTTAGCTGTTGCTATTTCTTTCTTAACGTTACTTCTAGCTTGTATATACTTCTGTTTGTTTGAACTGGACTTATGTCAGTTAAATCTGCGGTATGCATGCTGCCTTTGAGCAATGGCAGCTGCGCAAGTCGAAGTAAACCATTGGGGAGAGTGGGGCTTGCTATAAAATTTCTGCATGGGAACATGTGCTTCCATTGCTGTTTTGAACCATTCAGTGGTCTCATTTGCGCACTGTTCAGCAGGAAGAGAAAAAATATTTCCCCATGGGGCATCTCTGATAAGATCTCTGATGGCTTCCCAGTCAGCCTTTTTATAATATCTTGTTGTTTTGAGCACTGGCTCTTTAGTTTTGGGTCTAGAATTTAGGGCGATTTCTACCATTATCACTGCATGGTCAGCGTTCCCGAGTGGGCTGTCAGCATTTGTTGTACAATCCTCGGGAACTGTAGTCAGAAACAGATCTAGAAGTGATGCTTGTTGTTCTTGCTGGTCAGGCAAACGGGTTGGAAACGTAACCATTTGT
The DNA here is from genome assembly GCF_053919585.1 of Euprymna scolopes. Lineage (NCBI taxonomy): Eukaryota > Metazoa > Mollusca > Cephalopoda > Sepiida > Sepiolidae > Euprymna > Euprymna scolopes. The sequence continues at coordinate 5,358,525 of NC_136520.1, read as the reverse complement.
GATAGGGAGTGTGATGTAGCAAAACTATGAGTTGTGCTGCCCGCTGCACCTGTGTGAGTAGAGAATCCAAGCCGGTTTTAAACATTAATTAATAGATTTAAAAAGTATTTTTATTTAAAAAATTGTTTTTATATAAAAAGGGGGAAAAATCCAAGCTCAATGAATATCTTTTGTGATTCCAGAGCATAAATAGTGTAATAGAATAGTTTTAAAAATTTCAAACGTCAAGTTTTGTCTGTTAGTAATTTATTGTTTTCATATGTTTTATATATTACAATATTGTTTCGTTCATGACTAACAAGTCAGCAAAATTATGTCTTTGTTGCATTTTCAGTCTCCAATTGCAATTTTTCCTTGGGTTGTCTTGAAGGTTTCCTTGCTGATTTCCTTCTCTGTCATTATTTCTATTATGATCTTGTCGTACTTTCTATATTTTACTCCAATGGTGTTCTCTTTCTATTTTTTTGTTTTTAATATTATTGTCATTATTATTGTTATTATTATTGTTATTATTCTTTATTATCATTATAATTGTTGTTATTTTTATTGTTATTATTATTATCATTATTATTATTGTTGTTATTTTTATTGTTAATATAATCGTTATTATTATTGTTGTTATCGCTATCATCATCATTATTGTTATCATTATCATTATTATTATTTTTATTATTATTGTTATTATTTTTTTGTTATTATTGTTATCATTATTATTTTTTGTTATTATTGTTATCATTATTATTTTTTTTGTTATTATTGTTATCATTATTATTTTTTGTTATTATTGTTATCATTATTATTATTTTTATTATTATTATTATTATTATTAGAGGTGATCTTGTCCACAAGAGAATGGCATCATCCGAGTTCCGTCCGTGTTATAACCGTGTTCCTTTAATGAGCGACACATTAACAAAGCCAAACAATTTCATTCTTCATTTTCGAGTTCCAACGCCAAACATCGATCGAAGAATAGCACTTCAGCATCACCGACATCCAGTTGGTGTGTATTTCGATCCGAAGCCATATGATCACCGTGGGGTAAACAAAAATTACTTCCCTCTTTTTTATATATTTTTCTTTTTTTCTTTTTCTTTTTATATCTTTCATTTTTATGTCTTTCTGTTTTTTTTTTATTTTTTATATTTTTATTTTTATTTTTTATATTTTTATTTTTTATGTTTTTATTTTTATTTTTTACATATTTTTTTATATCTTTATATTTTATTTTTATTTTTTATATATTCCTTTTTATATCTTTATTTTTTATTTTTTATATATTCCTTTTTTTATATCTTTATTTTTTATTTTTTTTATATATTCCAAAGTCTAGCTTCCTGGGGAAGAAACTACTGGAGTAGAAGGCTCTCTTACATCTAGGAATCTCTACTGTGAAGGGGTGGGATTTAGCTGCTTGTCGGGTTTGTCGGGGGTATTTACGTCGAGGGGGCACAAGTGCTTGCAGTTCGTCAGAGCATTCACCGTTAAAGTACTTGTAGAGTAGGCAGAGGGATGCAACATTTCGTCAATGGGACAGAGGCTGAAGTTTAGATGACAGTTCAGGACCTATCAGATTGGCAACTCTCTTTTGAACCTTATCTAGGAGCGAGAGACCAAATATGACAACAATACTCCATACATGGGCGAATGGTGGCCTTATAGAGGTACAGGATACTTTCGGGCGTTAGTAGCTTTCTGGCACGGTAGAGAGAACCTGCCTTCTTCGCAGCGGTCCTGGCAATACTCTCAACGTAATTGTTCCAACTCATGTTTCCTGAGAGCGTTAGGCCAAGGAGTTTAAAAGATGTACTTTCAGATAAAGAGTCACTGGCCATTGCTATTGGTGGTAGAGAAGGTTTCTTGTAATTATTGAAGGAAACAAGCCTAGTCTTGGCAGCATTGAATGTGACCATCCATTTTTGTCCCCATTCAACTACAGATTGGAGGTCATCCTCTAGTGTTTCTGCCATTTCTTTAGATATGTGTTCATTTGTTTTCCTGTCGTGTCTGTTATAGAGCGTGGTGTCGTCAGCATATATACCCATCTCACAAACAATTTTGTCAGGGAGGTCATTTATGAATATTAGGAATAACAGAGGTCCTAGGATAGACTCCTGAGGCACTCCTGCATTTATATCATATTGTTTAGATGTATGACCGTCGAGGACAACCTGGATTTTCCTCTTATCTAAGAAGGATTTAATTATGTTATGTATTCTTCCAGTGATAACATATGATCTGATTTTCCTGAGAAGACCTTCGTGCCATACCCTGTCAAAAGCCTTAGATATATCTAGACCTACTGCTCTAACCTCTCCTGCTTTGTCCAGTGACTGGTATATACGTTCTGAGATTACAGTTAGGATGTCTGCTGTGGAACGGGCTTGCCTAAATCCATATTGTTGGTCAGTCAGAAGTTTAGCATCTGTAAGGTGATAAACTAGAGCTTGGTTAATTATGATCTCAAATATTTTGGCGAAGCAGTTTTCCAGCAGGCAGGAAAGTAAGATTCATTAAGGCATTTGTTGTAAAGTTTGGAGAGAAGTGGAGCTACTTCGGTTGAGCACTTTTTTAATAGCACAGATGGGATGAGATCAGGTCCACATGCTTTTGCAGTGTCAAGATTTCTTATGAAAGCATGCACCTGAGAAGGAGAGATTTTCAGATCGTCTAGTGTAGCGTCTGTCTGCAAAGGAAAGTCAGGGAGGGTGTGGTTTGCAGGGTCCAGTGTGGAGTTGGAGGCAAACCGACTGGCAAGCATATTAGCCTTCTCAGTTGCAGAGCAAACAACCTCATGATTGTTGGATAGTTGGGGAATTGTTGATTGTTCATTATTTACTACACTGTTGTAGATTTTCCAGAAGTCACGGGTTCCTAATTTCTGTGCTTCGATGCGTTTTTTAGTGGTTTCAGTAAATTCTCTCTTAGCTGTCGCTATTTCTTTCTTACAGTTACTTCTGACTTCTATATACTTCTACCTGTTTGAACTGGAATTATGTCGGTTAAATCTGTGGTAAGCATGCTGCCTTTGCGCTATTGCAGCTGCGCAAGTAGAAGTAAACCATTGGGGAGAGTGGGGCTCGTTATCAAATTTGCGCTTCAATTCTCTTCAATTGCCGTTTTGAACCATTCAGTGGCCTCATTTGCACTAGTGTCAAAGGAAAGTGCTGTATCTATGCTGTCAGAGACTTTTTTTATTAGGGTACAGTCCTGGGTCAAGGGAGAGTGGTAGAGGAAATAAAAGTAGCTAATATTATGTTGCATATTAAGTCTAAAGCACATAAAGGCTTGATCGTCTGTTTCTAGTTTAGTTTCTCTAGTCAAGGGGAGGGTGTTTTGAATATAGACTCCAAGCCCGTGCATATGTCTGTCAGTCCTTATGGCAGAGTGAGAGATATCCAGGCATATTAAAGTAGTTAGAGGGGATGGAGGAGTATAGGTTAGTCTCACTTAGTGCTAAGATATCCGGGATGTTTGTTAGGGGAAATGCTTCAACATCATTTAAATTAGTTCTAAGCCCACGGATGATCGTAAATGCAAGCCTCAAGGGAGAAGGCAGGTTGGTTTTGTTTGAGTTTGTGCCTGGTTTTAGCGTAATTTTTTATTGTACTGTCATTTTTTTTAAGAGTTTCAGTTCAGGTAAGGGGTGCTGAACAAGTGGTTATGCAGAATATCAGATATGCAACACAAGCAGACCATTAGTTGTCCTTCCATCTACTAGGATTGTGGCCTCGGGATAGCCCACCGGGGATGAATGTAGGGTCCCTTTCCATGCACGACATGGCACTACAAACAACCCGATATTAGACAACTGTTGATGGAGCAGCCACTCTAAGCGCTACCAAAGAGTTAGGGCGCCTGTACTACCAGTCGGGAACAGCAGCCAGGAACTGTCTATCTGGTACCCTGAACCCATCAGACGAATATATGGAGATTGTAGGTATTAAGTATATTTCCATTTATAATGACGATATCTTCAGCTTTCGTCTAAAAAATCAATTTTATCCTTTTTAAAACAACAGGTAAACAAGTAAAAATATATTTTTAAATATTATGGGGTTAGGCTTAGGGTTAGGGTTAGTACTCTCTTTTAAAAACAATATCTCCTGCAAGAACGATCATAAAATTTATTCATTATTTATCATGCCATAAAAACAAGAAACAGAACTCATGTGTTATCAGCCTGAAGGCAAAATGTTGTAAGCAAAAAAAACAATTTATTTTTAAATAACGGATGCCGGTTACGAACTTGTATAACTCAAGTTAGTACCCAAACACTCTTATCAATGTGGGCACGATTACACAGGTGTTATGGCATCACAAATTTAGCTATTTAAAACGAAAGAATGTATCAAAAAAAAATTTTGGGTTTGGTAAGGAGGTAGGCTCGAACCTGAAGTCTTGACGCAAAGGTGGAAAAGAAAGGAAAAAGAAAGGGAAAAAAACCTGACATGTTACCGCTCGACCATGACAGGACAGGAACTGAAAAGCGTTATAATTTAACGATTAAAAAGTAAAGTGACAGGTACATAAATTTAATGAGGTCAAACATCACCTCATAGGGGAATGAAAAAAAGGGGAGTGTCCAAATGAATAGCAATTGTCTGATATAAGCCCCGCATTGATCAAAGCTGATTGCTTTTCTGGACGTCTCTGGTTCGAATTTAGTTTCGCTTTTATACTGAAAAGCCAAACAAACACACGGAGGATGAAAAACATTGCGAAAATAGCGTGTAAAAGTCGCCGAAGTAAAAGATACATGCAACCTTGTTTTGTGAATCAGACATTATAATCTAGGTTGCATATAAAAAGTTATAGGAAAGAGTGACCCTCCCTGAGCCCCACCACCAAAGCCTTTAGCAGACATACACAAAAAATGCATACATTAACATACATTTTGCCTTTTATATATATATAGATTCTATACATGAAAAAATTTAGGAGGGGGTGAATTGGCAGGGGGAGTATAATGTCTCTATAATAAAGATCTTATATTTTTGATACAAAGGTGGTATTTATTTTCTTTGCACTGCATGAAGATATGACACAAGGTCGAAAGATGAGGAGAATCAAACCAGTGCCCCTAAAAGAGGAGCACTCTGGCTTTTAAAAAAATTGTCTGCGCAGCCCTGCCGTCATTCCTCAGTCAGGGCGCCTCAGGCAGTAAGCAATAAAATTCACAATCTTTTCTACAATCCAGCCATATTTGGGACAACTATTAGATCGGTGCAAAAGATTTTGCCACTTTATAGAAGGGTATATTTTAAACCATCTATCTATATATATAAAAGCGAAAATGTATGTATGCATGTATGTGTGTATGTTTGTGTGTCTACTAAAATCTTTCGACAGAGAGAACAAAAATTCACAAATTTGGTCTCATATGAAAGCCCCATCCTTCGCCCAACAAATATCGAAAAATTGGTCAAAAACATTAATTTTTTCACCCTGAAATCAGCACTTTTCTACAGGGTAGGGGGGGTCAGCAAAAACCGTCCTCTCATGACGAAGTCGCTTCTACGCATGCGTCATACGACGTCGTAACCTGATTTAGTTTAAAGATTTTTAAAAATTACCTAATTTCGTGTACGTCGTGTTAGGTTAGTTGGTTAGAGCGCTGGGTCATTATCTAAAGGCTTTGGGTTCGAATCGCGGTGTGAGATGTCTTTTTTTTTTTCGATTTTTTTTTAATTTTACTATTGAAGCAGGATTATTTAAGCCATTTTCCGCATAACCTTCGTTTTTCTGGGTGTTTTTACTTCGCTTATTCTTAAGTTTTCATTAACACCCCCCCACCGACCACACACACCCAAAAACACTTGGGAAACGCCAGGTACCCACCGATTTTTTAAATTTTAATATTGAAACAGGCTTATTTAAGCCATTTATCATGTGTTTTTTTTTTTGTTTTTATTTTTCAGATTTTTTAAAGAAGCTTTAACGTTCGTTTTTCTGTTTTCTTTTTTGTTTTTCCGATTTTTACATTTACCATCGTTCGTTTGTCTTACGTTAGTTTTTTTTGTGTTTTTTTTTTTTTCAATTTTTTAATTTTTATTTAATATTTAAACATATTTACTTCACTTATTCTTATGTTTTGATTAAAAACCATATGTGAGGGTAACCCCTCATATAAGACCATTGCTTTTGTAGCAATCAGTTATTGGTCAATGTAGGGGAAACCCTTCATACCAATTGACACTATCCAGTTTTAATGTCATACCAATTTTAATGTGGAGATTGAAGGGGAGGGGGACCATTAAAAAACGGCCTTGTGCCTAATTTGTTTAGTGGGGAAGCAAATAAATATTGGGTCTATATGCCAAGACGTCCAGAAAGCAAATAAGGTTTGATCAATGCTGGGGAAAAACCATCATATCAGGCAATTACTATTCATTTGGCGGGGGAAACAAACAAATACGCAGAAACTGGCTTGCTGCACCAAACTTAAGTCGCGTGATGTTTGACCTTATTAAATTCTCGCACCTGTCAATTTCACTTTAGAAACGTTAAATGGTCGAGCGGGTTGGATGTCAGAGTTTTTTCCCCTTTCTTTTCCACCTTTGCGTCAAGGCTTCGGGTTCGAGCCTACCTTCCTATGAAAACTTTTTTTTTCTTTTACACCTCCAAACACCCGGCCAACGTGTTTTTTATTTTATCTTTATTTTGATCTACCTCCCCCCCCAACACACACACACCTCTAAACACCCAGGCAATGCCGGGCACCCTCGCTAGTCTATAATATAAAAGCGAAAATGTGTGTGTTTGTGTCTGCATTTTTTGTGTATATTTTACACCGACAAACACCCTGCATTTTTTGTGTATGTATGTATAGGCTTTTCTCGGGGGTGGGGTGAGGGGTCTCGGGGGAGGGGGGGTACCCTTTTTTAGAACTTTTTATATACTCCTTAGATTGTAATACCTCCGAGTTACAAAAGGAGGTCAAGTTTACATTTATTTTCATCGACTTTTCAGGAGTTGCTTTTCCCCAACATCTTGTGGAGCGTAAAGCTTAACTGGCTTGAAGCCAACGTTAAGCGCATCATTTCCTTCTCCTATGGTGTGATGTTTGACCTCGTTAAATTTACGCACCTGTGTGAACTCATTCATTTAACTTTTTAATTGCTAAATTTAAATGTCTTTCACTTCCTTTGTTGGCGTAGTACAGCAGTTAAGACCTCAGGTTTTCTGCCTTCACGTCACCTGTTTGCCTACTAACACTTTTTTTTTCCTCCACACACACCTCCAATTACCCGGGTAATGCCGGGCACCCACGCTAGTCTATATATATATAAAGGGCAAAATGTGTAAGTGTATGTATGTTTGTATGTGTGTGTGCATGTGTGTTTGTATGTTTGTCTCTCACTTTTTTTTTTCATTTTTCTTAAACTTTTTTCTTCTAGGGGGTGGGACATCCAACCAGATGTCTGACATTTACCCCTATTTTAGTGAGTCCAACCAAGAGATCTTTTCAGGATTCTAGCCGTCCCTTTCAGTGCAATCGTTTGTATTTCACTTGCACTTGGTTCACCGGGTATGCTTGCTATGTACTTTTTAAAGTTCTTTTTCATAAGCCCAGTTGCTCCTATGATGACTGGTATGTGTGTGTGTGTGTGTGTGTGTGTGTGTGTGTGTGTTTGTAAGTCTCACAAAAACTTTCGACAGAGGCGATGGATCATCACGAGATCGGTATCGTTTTAAAGTCGACCCTTCGGACGACAAATATAAAAAAATTTGGCCAAAAACATTAATTCCTTCACCCTCAACTGGGCAGTTTTCTACAAGGAGAGGTTAGTTTTTTGCGTCGCCATTTTTGCAAGTCATCGTATCGGTTGGATTGACTTTGCTTAATTTGAATGCTTTCGACTTCCAGTCGCGTCGTGGAGCAGCCGTAAGACATCAGATTTTCTTTCACTTTCTGTTCCACCTTCACGTCAAGGTTCGAGCCTGCCTGCCTATTACCACTTTTTTTCTCTCTCTTTCGCCCCTCGTCATCTCCCCCACCCCCTACTACCAATTTTTACCCCCCCCCCACGGCCGTCTATAAATATAAAAGCGGAAATGTATGTATGTATGTATGTATGTGTGTTCGCTTTTTCTGTGTGTCTCCAAAAGGCCTCTTTCAGAGAAGCGGTCGGTCGGTTCACAACTTTAAAACTTTTTATATCACATATAAATCATAATATCTCACAGTTAACAACGAAGCTCGCCTGTCTATTTAATTTGCTCGATTTCTGGAAGATAAATATTCAACATTTGTCGCTCGCCGCATGTGGTTTAGTCTTTTTCCTATAACATCTTGGGGGTGGGGAAAAAAAAAAGCGTTCAGCAGTAAATGAAATACTATCCCGCAGTCAAACTTGACCTCATTAACTCATTAAAACGGGCACCTGCTAAATCCAACTAATTAAATAAATTCAAACGTGTTTCTCTTAGCATCTCGCGGTGGGGCAATGGTTAACAGTGCACATTTTTTTTTTTTTTCACACTTTAATTTACAACTTTGCCTCAAGGGTTTCGGTTCGATCCTCATACTTACTTTTTTTTACCCCCCCCCCAAACACCCGGGCAACGCCGGGTACCCCTCGCTAGTCTTTAATAAAAGGTAGTCATCGTCCATCATGATAATGCTCGTCTTTACAAAGCACTACCGACCAAAAATCTCCTAGGAGAATTTGGTTGGGAAATTTTATCCCATCTTACATGTTCTTCTGATCAGGCTCCCTTTAATTTTCACTTATCTTGAGAATCACAAAACCATTTAGATGGTCTTAGTTTAACATTCTGAGGTACATTCACATTTCACATCAAAATCCAAAGAATTTTATTATAATTATTTATTATTGGCATTTATAAGTCGTTTAGAAACAAAATCCAGTATAGAAAGCAAAGGTCGTTATTGTTAGATTTTTTTTTACAAAGGAGTCACCACTTATCAAGGCCCGGAGGCCACTCAAGGATAAGAGTAAATGAGTGTACAGTAGTCAATGGGAAAATGTTGTAGCAATCATTATTAGTGGAAATTTGGTAAATTGGATTAGCTAAGGGGATGGCTCATCAAGGACTTGTTTACATTGGACTTGAAGACAATCATATTGTAGTCAGTTGGGAAGCAGGGAAACGGAACAGAGTTCCACGGGTGTGCAGTTCTAAGAAAGAAGTTTTGTTTTTGGAATCTACATTTAGGTTTAGGCACAGATAAAGAGTGAGGGAAATTGTTGATAGTGGTTTCAGCTAGACGGATGCCTTTTGTGAAAGTCAGGCCAGGGAGGACCATAGATTGGAGCTCAGACGAACACTTGCCATGAAAATAACGATAAAGCAGAGACAGGCTGGCAACGTCTGTTCTGTGGGGAAAAGGTTGCAAGGAAGAGAAAAGAGCATCCCCCACTAGGCTGTTCTAAAAACAGTTTTTAATTTTTAAATAAAATTTTAAATTGACAGAAACTTTTGCACCGACAGAATAAATAATTTAATTTATGCAGAGATCAAGTTAGTAATTACGAAACTAAATATATAACAAAAAAATACCTTTTTAAAAGCCCAACAAAAACTTTTACATGTCTTGTGACTCTTTAGGAGTTATTTTCCTTGGACAAACTGGGAAGTTATCTCCCTTGAACAAATGACGACGATTGCAAAATTTGCTTACAATGTTCAGGAGTTATTTCCCTTGAATTATTATTTGCAAACAAAAGATGAACTTGTTGGGAATAGAAGCTAACTCAACGTTTCCACATTACTAAGAAAGGATGAATTCACAATTAAGTTTTCATCTCATGTTGGGAATTGAATTTAAAAACCAAATTCATCATCTTTCTGGCCTTGGGCTTGAAAATGCTGGGTTAGCTTCGAGCTAATTCAACATGTTCACATAATTATAAGCATTGAAATTACTGTACACATAGATTCGAAAAAGTTTTCAAAAAACAAATATATAACAAATAAATGTTATCAAAGGCAAGATAAGTTACTTTTCTACCTAACTGGATAAGTTTTTAGTGTTTTTATTTAATGTAACATGTTTATTCAGCTCGAAAAACATACAGTGTTTACCGATGTATTGGAAAATTAAAAATGGCGCCCAACTCTCTCTTTGACATCGTTAGTTTGAGAAAAGGAGTTAAAAAAAAAAAAATAAAATAAAATAAAACTAGACAAAATACTGTTAGAAACCCGCTCAATATATGTTACCGTGACATAGACTGACATTGGTGCGTTTGTTGTCACGAAGAAAATATAATGAATAATTATTGGACAATTTTTTAATGAAAAACTGAAATTCAAATCCAGAACAAAAAAAAAAAAAAAAAGAAAAAAAAGCACCCATTGTAAAATAAAGTTTAATGAATAAATATTTTGAAGCTTCTACACTATTAGGACGAAATTTCAGAAATTCGTAAAACTGAATTTCACATGAAAACAATGGTGTCTACGTATTCCCCGTATTTTAAAGATGATTATATCCAAAAATTACGAAAATCGATAAGGTAGAAAAGTATTTATTAAAGAAAATAAAAAAAATAGAATTTGATGAAAACTATCGTAAGACACAGTTCAAAAGGGAGGTAATTTTCCGTTTCGATTTAAACAAGGTGGCAGCAATTTTTCACCTGCTCTGCTAACATGATTAAAGTTGTTGTTTTGTTTTTTTTAATAATTCAGTAATATTCAGGTAATTCCGACTGCATAATTTGGAAGCTATCATAGTAATTTATTAGAATTGACAAAAAATCAATAGAAAACATTGTTTTTTTTGTTTTTTTATCTGAGAACTCCATTAGGTGTGTCAGAAATTTCGTGAAAAAAGTGAATAATTCCACCCCATCTTTTCAAGCTTATAACTCCTCGAAAAATGTAATTCAAGCCCTAATTTTTTTTTTTCAATTAAAGGACTTGCTCCAAGGTTTCATTAAAAAAAAAAAAAAAAAAGTGTTTTTTTTTTTTTTAAAAGGGTTTAAACTTCGGACTTTACAGGTAAATTTCTAAAAAAACAGTTCTTTTTTTTTTGTTTTAAATTTGAATATATTATTTATTGACCTTTTCTTTTCAATTTGTGATATATAAGACTTTGGTACATAAATTAATTATTTACTTTTTAATAGACATTTCAAAATGGGAAGCGTGAATTATTCGACCCCCTTTCTTTCCAAGCTTATAACTCCTCGAAAAATGTAATTCAAGCCCTAATTTTTTTTTCAATTAAAGGAGCAAGGACCAAGGTTCCATTAAAATAAAAAGACAAAAAGAAAAAACAAATTATGTGGTTAAAAAAAAAGGTTTTAAACTTCAAACTTTACAGGTAAAATTCTAAAAAACACTACGTTTTTTCTTTGTTTTAAATTTGAATATATTATTTATTGACCTTTTCTCTTCAATTTGTGAGTAAATTAATTATTTACTTTTCAGTGAGTAAATTAATTATTTACTTTTTAATAGAAACTTGAAAATGGGGGGGGGGCGTGAATTTAAAAAAAAAAAACGTTTGTCTAAAATATTATATTCGGTTTATTGGAAAGAACATACAATTTCACATTGACCCTGAAAATATCGTAAAAATAGAATCAATAGAAAAATTTTGATAGATTTTTAAAGTTTAAAAATTGAAAAATATTGAGTTCATAAAATTCATTACTGTTTAAAAAAAAAAAATATTTCTATTACTTTTAAAACAACTTTAATAGTTTATTTTGGAAGTATAATCCATAAAGAAAATAAATAACCCACTTTTAACAGAGAAATTACGAGATTTTTATATTTTATTCGCAGTTTCGTGTTAGGCGTTTCAAAAATTCCTACAAAAATTCTGGGTTTGTATTACTGTACACATAGATTCGAAAAAGTTTTCAAAAAACAAATATATAACAAATAAATGTTATCAAAGGCAAGATAAGTTACTTTTCTACCAAACTGGATATATTTTTCGTGTTTTTATTCAATGTAATATGTTTATTCAGCTCGAAAAACATACAGTGTTTACCGATGTATTGGAAGATTCAAAATGGCGCCCGACTTTCTCTTTAACACGGTAAGTTTGGGAAAAGGTGTTATAAATAATAAACTAGACAAAATACTATTAAAAAACAACCGAATATATGTCAACCTATGTCATGGTAACATATATTGAGCGAGTTTCTAACAGTATTTTGTCTAGTTTTATATTTATAGCACCTTTTCCCAAACTTACCGTGTTAAAGAGAGAGTCGGGTACCATCTTGAATTTTCTAATACATCGGTAAACACAGTATGTTTTTCGAGCTGAATAAACACGTTACATTAAATAAAAACACCGAAAACATATCCAGTTAGGTAGAAAAGTAACTTATCTTGCCTTTGATAACATTTATTTGTTATATATTTGTTTTTTGAAAACTTTTTCGAATCTATGTGTAGAGTAATACAAACCCAAAATTCTGATACACCTAGAACTCCATTTATCAGCTACAAAATTTTGTGCTAATAAGTGTAGAAGCGCTAATATTTTTAATGTTTTTTAAGAAAACATTTGCTTTCATCGGCCAAGTATTACAAACAAAAAATATTTATCGTGAGTTAAAAAAAGTCATAAAAAAACAAATAATAAAAAAATTTTGTTTGTTATTTAAATATATACACAAGAGAACTTCCATGGGCCTTCCGGAAGTTGTTGGAATGGTACAAGGGCATTGCAGCCGGAGGAGATTACTTCGAAGGGGAATAGATTTTTATGTTTGTACTATCAATAAAAGTGCACATACGAAAAAAAAAGTCTGTAACCTTATTGAAGGCGTCTCATACAAGTTTTAATCTATGTGATAAACATTATTTAGCTTCTACACTATTGGGACGAGCTTTTGAGCTTTTGTAGTCGATAAATGGAAGTTTCAGATAAAAAAAAAAAACAATGGTTTCTACTGATTTTTTTTTTTTTTTGTCAATTCTAATAAGTTACAATGGTGGCTTCCAAATTATGCATCCGAAATTGCCTGAATATTACTGAATTATTAAAAAGAACAACTTTAATCGTGTTAGCAGGTGAAATATTGCCGCCATCTTGTTTAAATCAAAACGGAAAATTACCTCCCTTTTGAACTCTCCTGTATCCTACGATCGTTTTCATCAAATTCTATTTTTTTATTTTCTTTAATAAATAATTTCTTACCTTATCGATTTTCGTAATTTTTGGATAAAATCATATTTAAAGTACGAGGAATACGTAGATACCATTGTTTTCATGTGAAATTTAGTTTTACGATTTCCGAAATTTTGTCCTAATAGTGTCGACGTGCCTATTTAGTTTATTATGACTCCGGACAACGACGGGTAGCCCTGCTGGTCCACAATAAAACAGCCTTTCAGTTCCTTCGCCAAGTTTTATATTTTGAAATTATTTGGTCCGGAGAGAATTTCTTTCCGCTGTTGAAGTTTCAGTTTCCAAGGTGGAAATGTAAATTGTGTTAGAGAAGAGTCTTGATCTCATGTATCGTTAGACCAACAAGGGCTAGGAGCAAAGTGTAATATCTGTTCTGATGCTACACTTCGCCTTTTCTGACCTCGATCAGTGGAAGAGAAATCCTTCTAGACGGAGGTAATTTTTATTTCTTTACTGACTTCAATCAGTGGAGAAGAAATCCTTCTAGACTGAGACAATTTTAATTTCTTTACTGATCTCGATCAATTTTTATTTCTTTTCTGGCCTCGATCAGTGGATGAGGAATCCTTCTAGACTGGGGCAATTTTTATTTCTTTTTCTATCCTCAATCAGTGGAGAAGAAATCCTTCTAGACTGAGGCAATTTTTTTATTTCTTTTCTAACCTCAATCAGTGGAGGAGAAATCTTTCTAGACTGAGGCAATTTTTTATTTCTTTTCTGACCTCAATCAGTGGAGGAGAAATCTTTCTAGACTGAGGCAATTTTTTATTTCTTTTCTGACCTCAATCAGTGGAGGAGAAATCTTTCTAGACTGAGGCAATTTTTATCTTTGTTCCCTTTTTTGGGCAGCTGGATTTTCCCCACATTAAAAACTGACCTTGTGTCTAACTCTGCCCTCGTGGAGAAGCAAGTAAATAGAAACAATGAAATAGAATGCTCATCAAGTATTTTTATATGCACTTTTTCTTGTTCAGTTTCCACCAATCAAAGATCTCGGTCTGCCAGATATGATTATGTCGAAAGAACCTGACCCGTTAAACCTTCGATTCAAAAAGGATCATCTGGATATATTTTGTAAGACTGAAACTTTTGTTTATTTTTGTTCATTTTTACTTATTGCTTGTTTATTTTTATTTTTTTTGTTCATTTTTTTCATTTTTTGTTAACTTTTTTATTTTTTGTTAACTTTTTTATTTTTTGTTAACTTTTTTATTTTTTTTTATTTTTTTTATTTTTTGTTAATTTTTTTATTTTTTGTTAATTTTTTTATTTTTTGTTAATTTTTTATTTTTTGTTTATTTTTTCATTTTTTGTTTATTTTTTATTTTTTGTTTATTTTTTATTTTTTGTTAATTTTTTTATTTTTTGTTAATTTTTTATTTTTTGTTAATTTTTTTATTTTTTGTTAACTTTTTTATTTTTTGCTCATTTTTGTTTATGGTTATTTCATCTTGGTTTTCGCATATATATATTTTTTTTTACTTCATTATGATTTTAAAAAATTTTAGGAAGTTGAGTTAGTGCTTTTCGGGCACTCCCTAATAAAACAAATAATTCGACACAAGCTACTGAATAAACAAACAAACAACTTTGTAAAACTTAACAAGGAAAAAGGTTTATTGAAGCAAGTCAGGGTAAGATGGCAAAAAGATATAACTTGGATAAAACTTGTCTGCCTTTGCCCAGTAGTTATTCCCAAGAGGGAATCGTCGATACCGGTGTAGGCAGAGAGAGAGAGAGAGGAAACAGGTCCACTCTCTTTGGCCTCTGGCTGGAAAGGGAAGAGTTTTTCTTGTCCGGAACAGAAGCAGTTAGAGTTCCTTAGGGGGTAAGGAAGGTCCATGCGCTATGCCTCTGATTGGTCAGTATGTGCCATATCGCATAGTCAGGGGAGGCACTGATGCACAAGAAAAGAGTTCTATTTGTTTCTGCTACAAAAGTATCACCATCACCAAATGATTAAAACATTCGTATAAAAAAAGTTACTTATGCCTGAAAGTATCCTGTATGTCTACAAGGCCACCATTCGCCCATGTATGGAGTTTTGTCGTCACATTTGGGCTGGTGCATCTGCTGCTTGTCTCTCACTCCTGGACAGAAAGAGTCGCCAACCTGATAGGTCCTGAACTGTCATCTAAGCTTCAACCTCTGTCCCATCGGCGAAATGTTGCATCCCTCTGCCTGTTCTACAAGTATTTTAATGGTGGATGCTCCGACAAACTATAAGCTCTTGTACACCCTTGACGTAAATACCCTCATCAAACCTGACAAGCTGCAAAATCCCACCCCTACAAATTAAAGATTCCTATATGTAAGAAAACCTTCTACTCTAATAGTTTCTTCCCGAGAACTGCTAGACTTTGGTATTCCCATTCAGGTTCCTGCTTCCCCAACTCTACTGACATGCAGAAGTTCAAGTGTAATGTGAACAGACATCTTGCTGCTCAACTCCCTACATATTATCCCTGCAACTTATGTCCCTGAGAGTAACCCCCTATGTCAAAGTGGCACTGTACCTTGTTTGGGGTGAAAATGTAATAAAAAATTTCAAAAGAAAAAAAATCTCATCTCGGTTTTCACATATATATATATATATATATATATATATATATATATATATATATATTACTTCATAACGATTTAAAAAAAAAATTATCGTCATCATCATCATCATCGCCAAATAATTAAAACATGTGCATAAAAAATATTGAATCTTTATTATACAGCGAGCCCCTCTCTTCAACTGATCCCTCCTCATAAATTCTAGCAATTCTAAAATCCTTCTTATATTCCAATTGTAGGGAAAATTTTGGTGTGACTGCAGTCATGGAGTTGCACTGCTATGGGTGGCATGTGTGAACTCGAAACCCGACCAACGGGATACAGAAAGGCGACAAATCATCAGGTTCAATCGCATCTTAATTTGCATGAATGAGACAATATAAGGCCGGCAGTGAAGAGGAAGGGAGTTGAGTTGAGTTGAGTTCTCGAGAACCGGACTGAACGTGTTAGAGCGGAGAATATGTTGCCAAGAATCCAGTCTCTAATAGAAAAAAAAACGAGACTGGATTCTTGGCAACATTCTCCGCTCTAACATGTTCAGTCCGGTTCTCGAGAACTCGACTCGACCTGATGATTTGTCGCCTTTCTGTGTCCCGTCGGTCAGGTTTCGAATTCGCACATGCCACCCTTAGCAGTCCGCCTCCATGACTGCAGTCACACTAAAATTTTCCCTACACCAACCATATTTCGTACAAATAAACTTCACACTTGACTTCTCTCATTACGCATTTTATCCTGACGATTCACGATGAGACAATTGCGAACATGAAAGAGAATATTATTTTTTCAGGAGAAGGGGGGGAGCTGATAAAAAAAAAATACCAGTTTTGTAAGGGTTTGTTGTGTATTTTTCAAGTTTTAGCTGGACATTAGCAATGGGACGATTCCAATATTTTTCCCGATTCCGATACAATTACTGATTCTGATATTTTATAAATCTCTAAATATTTAACTGTACAGCACAATCACATTGACACACCAGTTCTTGCCAGATCACTGAAGTTAAGCAACGTTGAGCCTGGCCAGTATCAGATGGGTGACCATTTGGGAAGGTTAGGAAATGTATGTACCTTCTGGGAAGGTTGGGCGTGGGGCCATCACCCTCACCCTGTTAAAAATACTCAGTCGCTACAAAAGCATCTACAAAGTTGTAGATGGTCTATGCCCCTTAGGGGCTCAAGGCTATGGATGGATGGAAATATTTAACTATAAAAGTGTTATTTTGTTCCGATTACCGTAAAATACACATGGTTAGTGTACATATATTTTCTCAAACGTAAAAACACACTTGTGATGGAATGACTAAGAGATTTTAGTCTTATTGGAAGTTTAAATCAATAAATATTTATTATTATTATTATTATTATTATTATTATTATTACAAGCAGTGGAAGATATTTCTGAAACCAAAATCAAATAAAAAAGATAATTTAAGGAATCGGTTTTGGCGTCGGAAAATAAGCTCAAATTTTTCCGATACCGATTCCGATACCCCAAAAAGCTCTGAATTTTCCGATTCCCGATTCCAATTAATCGTCCCAACACTACTGGACATACAAACTTCAAAACACATAGACTGAATAAAGTTATTTATAAATGAAATAGATGCCTTGAGTGCCATTAGCTATAATCGAAACCAAAATCAAGACTTATGAAGACTTCTTGGTAAAATTATTTATTACAAGAAATGGAAGTCCATCTATAATATAAATCTCACCTGTCTGTTTAAATGTATGTATGTATGTATGTATGTATCACAAAAACTCATGACAGAGGCGATAGATTTTCACAAGATCGGTATCATTTTGAAGATCGACCCTCCGGACAACAAATATCGAAAAATTGATCAAAAACATTAATTCTTTCACCCTCAACTGGGTATTTTTCTACAAGGAGGGGGGGGTACTTTTTTGGCAATATTTTTGAAAGTCATTGCCTCTTTTCTTTTAACCTACGTCACTTCCGGTTTGGCAATGGGCGCAACAGCTAACATGTCATGTTTTTTTTTTCACTTTCTTTTCCTCCTTCGCGGTACGGGTTCAAGCCTGCTTGCCTGCTACAATTGTTTTTTTTTTTTGTTTTTTGCTCAACACACACCTTCAAACACCCGGGCAACGCCGGGCACCCATGCTAGTAACAATTAAACGATAGTCACTCGGATGTAAGCGTGACACACAAAATAAACAACATACACGCTCTCCTATTAAGATGTAGATAATATTTAAAAACATGTTCACTTCCTGATGAATTATATAAATGGCTATTTAATCCTTCACCCACCCCCACCACCACCACCACACACACAAAATTTAAAAAAATTTCTTTTTCTTAATTTTAGATATTATTTTTCGGAGGTTATGCTAATTTAAAAAATACAAACTTTGTAGGAGTTTGTTGTGTATTTTTTAAGTGTTTTTTTCTTTTTTTTTTTTTTTTCAGATAACGCTAATCAAGTCAAGCTGAAACAACACAAGACTGATGCAAAGAGTGAGTGGGTGACCCGCAAGACACCTGAGCCACTTTGGGCGAAGTCAATGTTTTTACTGAAAGAACCTTTCCGTAAAAGATATGCGGCTTTTACAGTAAGTTAATTTAGTTTTCTGTTTCATGTTTTTGCTTTGTTTGTTTTAGGATAGACTGACTCTTTGATTTGAAGAGAAGGTTAAGGTTATTGTTAAGGCTGGGGTTTGATGGGAAGAAAGGGTTGCTAGTAATTTATGCATTCAGTATACATGCTCTGCTCCAAACAAATCAGGCTGTCTAAAGATACCGGTTTCCTGACCTAAAATGCACCAAACAATAATGTCATTGCTTTTTTCCCTTTACCTTATTTACCGTTATTTCCCTGGCAAGTGCCCGTCTGAGCTCCAATCTTTGGTCCCTGTCGTTAGTTTATGTTTGTTGTTATAAGTAATTGATAACCAAGTTGTGGTTTTATTTAATATAGAACTTTGTTGACATATTTACATAAGAAGAGAGATTGAATGTACGTGTGTAGAGGTCTACGCCATGTTGTTGAATACGTATGTATTAGGCGGTTGACATCAATATTCATACGCCATGATTTACTTGTTACGCGTATGAAAGTAGTTCTATGATAACACTACAGTCCCCTCTTACAAATCTTTCACAAAAAACACTCATCTAGCTGAAACCACTGCCAATAATTTTCCCCACTCTTTAACTGTGCCTACATCGAAACATAAATTCCATGAACAAAGTTTTTTTTCTTAGAACTGCACGCCTGTGGAACTCTCTTCCGTTTGCCTGTTTCCCACCTGAATACAACTTGGATGTCTTCAAGTCCAACATAAACAAATTGTTGATGAACCACCCCCTTAAGTAATCCAATTCACCAAATTTCCATTACTAACGATTACTACGATATTAACCCATTGATTACTGTACACTCAATAACCCTTATCCTCGAGTGGTCTCTGTGCCTTGATAAGTGGTGGCTCCTATGTAAAAAAAAAACCTTTGTAAAACTCAATCATGTTCTGCAAAGTCAAAAACGACCAAAGCAAACATGAAAAATATTTGAAGGCTGTTAAGTGTTGAGACATTATGTTGAACAAAGATGGCGGTGAAGAATCAAATGCAGGTTCGTGACAGACACGACAGCAAACTGATTGAATCCAAAAATTCGACAATTTTTATAGTAACTTTGGAAGATTCTGATTGGTTGGTTATTATAACTTGTGGTTATAAAAACGATCGTCGAAATCATTGGTGTCATACCCCTATTAGGAGTCAAAAAAAAAAAGAGGCCTCATGTTTTGACAAGCTTCTTGGCTTGACCTTTACTCCTGATCTTAAATCGAACACATACATTACATCCGTTGCCAAGGCCGCTGGAAAAATGGTGAGTAGATATCTTACTGCTAAAACAAAGACAGGCTCACAACGTCTCTTCTGTGCGAGAGAGGCTGCAGGGAAGAGAAAAGGGTATCCCCCACTAAGCCACGAAGTCTATTTTGTACTTTGTCAAGGCAGGATAGGCTGTTTTTAGCAGCTCCTGCCCAGATGTGGCAGCAGTACTCCATCCTTGGACGTACTTGGCTTTTATACAGATAGAGGCATCAGTAATGAGATATCTTCTGGAGCGGTAGAAGGATCCCACCATTTTCCCAGCGTCCTTGGCAACAGACTTGATGTACGTGTTCCATTTTAGATCAGGAGTAAAGATCAAACCAAGAAGCTTGTCAAAACATGGAGCCTCCCCAAGATGAGAGCCATCCATTCCAATTGATGCCAGATGGGGATCAGAGCGTGGATGATGTAAAGATAGGAGCCTGGTTTTGGATGCATTAAAAGTGACCAGCCAGCTCTTCCCCCATTGTACCACGTGCTCAAGATCAGAGGAGAGAGAATTAGAGAGAACTTTGTCATTTACGGTCTTTGATGTGTTGCCATAGATGGTCGTGTCATCAGCATAGATGTTGACAAATGATTTAAGTATGTGTTTTGGGAGATAATTGATGTAGATCAGGAAGAGAGTTGGGCCCAGGATGGACCCCTGAGAGACTCCAGCATTAATACAGTGGGCCTCTGATTTCTGTCCATCAACCACTACTCTTATGAACCTAAAGGAGAGAAATGATTTAATGATAGAGAAAACATTTCCAGTTATACCGTAGCTGGAAATCTTGTGAAGTGGGCCTTTATGCCATACCTTATCGAAGGCCTAGAAAGGAAGACTTTGTCAAGAGATTCCCTAATCCTATGAGATATAACCGTTAGCACATCTGCTGTAGATCTTGCAGAGCAAAAACCATATTGCATGTCACTAAGAAGGTTGTTTCTGCTGAGGTGGTTGACTACTTCTTTATTTAATATGGATTCCAACAACTTACTCATGACACACAGGAGACTTATTAGTCTGTACTGAGAGGGAGATGACTTTTCACCTGTATTCTTAAATACAGGGCATACTGCTTAGGTTTTCCAGGGTGTTGGAAAGAACTTCTCCTTTAAGCAACGCTTAAACAGTTTTGTAAGTATGGGGTCAAGTTCTGGTTGGAGCTTTTTCAGCACTATAACTGGAAGGCCGTCAGGGCCAGTTGCTTTACTGGAATCAAGGTTCTTGATTAGCTTGGCGACCTCATGCACAGATATTTGTATGTTGCATAGCGTGTTGTCTGTTATAGGAGGAAATACAGGGAGTTGATGGCCTTTGTCGCATAGGGTACAGTTAGCTGCAAAGTTCTTGGCAAATAGTCTGGCCTTGTCTGATACTGACGAGATGACCTCAGGTCCATTGATGATAGTTGGGATAGAACGCACTCTTCTGTTCAAGATCCTGTTTGCTATTTGCTAGAACTGGTGGGAACCAAGCTGCTGCTCAGCTTCTTTGGATGGGACGATTCCAATATATTTTCCAGTTCTGCTACAATTACTGATTCCGTAGTAAATTACCGATTCCGATTCTTTATAAATCCCTAAATATTTAACTATAGAGTTGTTATTTTTCCTGATATCTGTAAAAAAAACACACATGTTAAATATGCAGATATTTTCCTAAATGTAAAAATACACTTGTGGAGGATGATCTATCGATTATAACTTTACTAGTATTTTAAAATCAATAAATATTTATTATTTTATCATTATTAGCAGCAATTGAAGATTTAAAAAAAAAAATAAAACCAAATAAAAAAAGACAAAAGAATCGTTATGGCATTGGAAAACAGCCACCAATTTTTTCGATTCCGATACCTCCAAATTTGTCGATTTTTCTGATTCCCGATTTCAATTAATCGGCCCAACACTAGTACTACATACACATACAAACATACGGCATAATCACGTTGACGCACTGGTTCCCATCAGATCACCAAAGTTAAGCAACGTTGAGCCTGGCCAGTACCAGATGGGTGACCATTTGGGAATTCTAGGCGCTGTATGTGCTTTCCGCTTATCTTGGCATTGTTTCCAGTCATCCTGAACCTCCACTTGCCACTGGCATTCAACAATGTCGAATCAGGGTTGGAGAGTGCACAACTCTTGCCACGCAAATATCATGCGCAGACACACTTACGGTGGGTATCCATAGTTTGTCAAAACTGAAGGAAGCCTTCCTTCTTTATCTACAGGTTGGAATGATAAAATTGTCGTCATAGAAAAGACGACATGGTTCCATTTCCGTTTGATGAAAACTGGTTTTCTTCTTTTGTTGCAGACCATCTACTAGTTGGCCAGTTGTGTACAAATCCTGAGAGCGATAAAAGCCTTCTATCATGTCTGAAAGTGGCACAATATTCAACGAGTGAGATCGGAGATGCACCGCTGTACAACTCATGGTCCCTACAGATCCAAGTTATGACAACAGGACCATTGCCAGCACCCTCAAAATGCAAATCCAGATGGTTCTATGTTTGAAGGACGTGCCCAGAGTAATGAAAATGAACTTTCTGGCCACAGTTACGGTCTTTGGTGTGGTTTCAAGTGAAGGCCGTATCATGCCACCTCACACCTTCGAGGTCGGCTTGAAAGTCACCACCAAAGTGTACCTGGATGTGCTGAAGAGTGTTGTGATCCTCTGGTGCATTCAGGTAGCCGCTGGAAGACCCTGGATGTGGCAGCAGGATTCATTGCTAGCCCACAAGTCCAAAGAGACGCAGGCTTTGTTTCAGAAGGACTGCTACGACTTTGTATCCTTCCCTCACTGACCCCCCCCCCCGATCCCATGACCTGAACCCGCTGTACTATTTCATTTGGTCATAGATTGAGAACATCCCCAACATGACCTCCTCCAAAACACCAAAGCCAGCCTGATTGCCGCCCCCAGTTCCGGACCCGTATCGAGGCAGTGATTGAGGTTGAAGGCGGCTACATTGAATAGATGTCAGCTCTACTACATAATCAAGTTACTTGAATTGATTTTTTTTCAATAAAAGTTTTAAAATAAAGCTGTAGTGTAGCTTTCTTTAGGGCGACATTTTTATCGTTCCACCCTGTAGATGTGTATATGTTTGTGTATCTATGTCTGTATATGTATGTGTATCTATACATGTATGTGTATCTATGTGTGTATGTGTCTGTATATCTGCATGTGTGTCTTGTGTATCTATGTGTTTAAATGTCGTATGTGTGATTATGCTGTATGTATGCTCTGGTTTTTTGTCAGATCACCAAAGTTAAGCAACGTTGAGCCTGGCTCATACCAGATGGGAGAACATTTGGGAATTCTAGGCGCCGTATGTGCTCTCCGCTTATCTCGGCATTGTTTCCAGTCGTCCTGGACCTCCACTTGCCACTGGTATTCAACAACGCTGACTCAGGGGAGATACGGTTGGAGATTGTGCAACTCTTGCAACAAAAATTTCACATGCAGGCAACCTTACAGTCTGAAGGAAGCTACCATATGTTTGTGTATTTATGTGTGTATGCGTGTGTGTATCTATGTGTATATCTGTTAGTATATCTATGTGTATCTATGTAATGGTATATCTATGTGTCTGTGTTTATGGGTTATATGTGTCACACATAGATATACTAACAGATATACACATAGATACACACACACACATACACACATAAATGTATATAGTGTATGTGTCTGTGTATGTGTCTTTATATCTATGTGTTTTTTGTTTGTTTTTTTTATTATTATTTTTCTTCTTTTGAAGATTGTAATGCTGGGTATGGGGCAGCCAAACCAGCTGCCAACATTGCCCTGCTTTTTCTTGAAACCAACCGAGAGCTCTTTTTAGTATCCTCGCTGTTCCCTTAAGTACAATTGTCTGGATCTGTTTTGCACTTGGTTTACCAGAAATATTATTTAGGCAGGACTTCAGGTTCTTCATAAGTCCTGTGGCACCTATGATAACTGGTATGATTGATATCTTCCTAAGATTCCAATTTCTTTTCATATCATACATGAGACCTTGGTATTTGGTCTGTTTCTCTCTTTCAGCTCTGTTCAGCCCTCCATTATTAGAGACACTCACTTCAATCAAGGTTGCAACTATGTGTGTTTGTGTATCTATGTAATGGCATATCTATGTGTCTGTGTTTATGGGTTATATGTGTGTGTCTGTGTACCTATATGTCTGTGTATGTGCATATGTGTCTGTGTATCCTTGTGTGTCTGTATCTGTTGTGAGCGTGTGAACTCTATCATTTCAACTAATGTCAAAAGTCAATAATGATTAGCGTATCATTAGTCTATGCATGAATATAAAAATATTAACAGCATTTCTTATTTCTATTCAGCGGCATCGGCGTCTTGACCGTACAGCGTACAGTGCTTTGATGGACAGAACTGAGGAAGACTTTGTGAAAAGAATACACAACCAGCAAATTGTCAACTGAGTTCAAAGAGCTGTCCAGAGTTTCACAGCCACTGAAATCTAACGGACGATTTTGTAAAACTAGATAGCTTTCATTTTGTTACATATTTTGCATTTTTTGTTTGTTTGTTTTCTTTTTTCATTTTTAAAAAAATTCCAAGGGGAGGTAATTCAAGATTTATTTGATTGGCGTTTTTTTGTTCTTCATCTCAGCTCTAACGCTTATTTGATAACTAGCATGTATACCCGGTGTTGCCCAGGTAGACATGAAGTTTGGTTTGGACACAGATGCTAGACTTAAGGATATTGAGCACTTTTATCGATATCCCAACAACAATTTCAAAAATAACAGAACGAAAAAAAAAAAAAAAGAACAACACCCCACCAGATATTTCGGTAGAAGGGATACGAAGAGAATTAGCTATTTTCCGGATATTGAGCACTTTTTCTTGTCCGTGCGTTGGAACCCCCCCCCCTTAAAAAATGAATCCAAACAACTTTTCTTTCAATCGAAATAGCAGCAACAATGCAACCGAAAAAAAAAAATCCAAGGGAGGTAATTCCAGGAGATTTGTTTGATTGGCGTTTTTTCTTTTTTTTTTTTTTTTTTCATCTCAGCTCTAACACTTATTTGATAACTGAATAAAAACAAAATTTGTATTTTTGCATTTCAGCCATTTGTATCACTGAATGTTATCAAGAAATAAACAATTTTTTAATATTTTTTTAATTGTTCAGATTATTGCTTGCATCTTTTTTTTTTTATTCTCACAACGCTTTGGTCGATATAACCTCCAACCTTCTTCAGGTGTATATTCGCATTGAATGTTATTGGTTGGTTGATTGTTTTTGTTTTACGGCATATCAACCCTTTTCGAGTTATTTAATGCTGAATCCAAAGATTTTGAAGAAAAATTTTTTTAATAGAATATATTTGTTGTTTTCACATCGGTTTCTATTTAACCCATAGTTGGGACCCTAACAGGTACTACCACTCCGGGTCAGAGTGGACCTGGGAGCAATGGTAATTAAAGGGTGGCTCCACACTCCCCAAAGCCCACAAGCTGGAGCCTCACCATTGGATATAGTTTAAGGTCATGTCCAGGACCCCCATTGAGGGACTTTTACCCTCTGCAGGGAGACAGTCGAAGTATTCTAATGCCCCACCGACAGGGCCTGAATGTTATTGGTGAATGGTGTTTGTTTTTGTTTTTCATTTGTTTGTTTTCCTTTTTTTTTTTATTGTTTTTGTTATTTGCGATTTTTTTACAATAAAATTTTTTTAAAAAATGATGAAA
Source organism: Euprymna scolopes (assembly GCF_053919585.1). Lineage (NCBI taxonomy): Eukaryota > Metazoa > Mollusca > Cephalopoda > Sepiida > Sepiolidae > Euprymna > Euprymna scolopes. The sequence goes on along the minus strand of NC_136520.1, from coordinate 5,333,242 downwards.
ACAAGCAAAAAATAAATAAATAAGCAACAAATAAATGTTACCAAAGGCAATAAAAGTTACTAGATAAGTTTTGGGTCAAAGTCCAGCGTTGAAACACATATGTCTTGTTGTATTTAAGAACACATTTTGCCAAAGAAAAAACCAAAAATTATAATTTAAAAGCTTTGAAAAGAATGTTAGGAGGGAAATTAAGACAAGAAATTAAAATTAAATACAATAAGCAACAACTTTATCATACTTAAATATAGAAAAGACAAAATGGCTGCACACGTTTTTGTATGTCCAAGAAAGGCTTTTTTCGGGAGGGGGGGGGTCTCGAGAGGGGGGAGGAGGTCTCGAGAGGGGGGGGTTACTATTTTTGTACAACTTTTTATATACTCCCTAGATCATAATATCCACGATTTGCGAACGGACGTCGTAACTAGATTTATTTACGTTGACTTTTTAAAAATTCATGCTGTTCCTTCCTCTCGCGTGTTTGTTGGTCTTTTCGTATAAATAAAACGACAAACCCTTCATATCAGACGTTTGGGAGTTCCCCCTTTTTTGGGGGGAGCTTAGTTTATCCAACATCATGGAGAAACAAATAAATGAAACGGCAGAAAGCTGAACTGGCCTTCAGCCAACGTTCATTTCTGGACCTGTTTTAAACAATTATGTCTTCTTTTCAAAACGTTAAATACAAAATCGAAAAAAAAACAATTTCACAATTTTCTTACTTCAATTCAAGCTAGGCCGAAAGGCTGCTGAAACAGCTTGCGATATCAATGAAGCATTTGGCCCAGGAACCACTACCAAACGCACAACGCAATTGTGGTTTAAGAAATTTTGTGGCAGCAACGAGAGCCTTGAAGATGGTAAGAGTAGTGGTTGGCCTTCAAATGTCAACAATGATCAATTAAGAGCCTTAGTCGAAGCCAATCCATGCACAACTCTTTGAGACATAACGTATACGACGATTTCCAACCACTTGAGAGGAATTGGAAAGACAAAAATACTTGATAAATTGGTGCCACACGAATCGTACAACCAAAAGAAACGTTGTTATGAAGTGTCATCCTCCTTCTTTTACGCAACAAAAACGACTCGTTTCTCGACCAGGTTGTGATTTGCAATGAAAAGTGTGTTCTTTACAATAACCGTAGCCTCGTAGGAGATGTCCTTTTCTCTTCCCTGCAACCTCTATCTCACAGAAGAGATGTTGCGAGTTTGTCTCTGATGTATCGTTATTTTCATGGAAAGTGTCCGACTGAGCTTCAGTCTATGGTCCCCCCTCGCCAAACTTTCACAAGAAACACTCGTCTAGCTGAAAACACTATCAATAATTCCCCCCACTCTTTATCTGTGCCTAAACCTAAGCGTAGATTCCATGAACAAAGCTTCTTTCTTAGAACTGCACGCCTGTGGAATTATCTTCCGTTTTCCTGCTTTCCAGCTGACTACAATATGGTTGTCTTCAAGTCTAATGTAAACAAGTTTTTGATGGACCGTTCCATATAAGTTATCAAATTTACCAAATTTCCATTTCTAATGATTACTATATCTTCCCGTTTCTACTTTACACTCTTTAACCCTTATCCTCGAGTGGCCTCTTAGCCTTGATAAGTGGTGATGCCTATGTAAAAAAAAAAAACAACAAAAAAAAAACATTTTAACAACAACAAAAAAAAACATTTTAACAACGACAAAACAAAAAAAAAAAATTTGAAGTATGCAAACCTTTTTACCAAAATGACCGGTTTGACATTACATAACCTGAAAGAGGTTGAATATGGTTGTGTTCAAGTCTAAAGTAAATAAGTTCTTGATGAGCCGTTCGATATAAGTTATCAAATTTACCGAATTTTCATTACTAATGATTACTATATTGTCCAATTTCTACTGTACACTCTTTAACCCTTATCCTTGTGTGGCCTCTTGGCCTTGATAATGTGGTGATGCCTGTGTAAAAAAAAAAAAAAAAAAAAAAAAAACGGCAACGCTCAGCATGGTGTTTAGATGCTGAGAAATGTTCCATGACACTTCCCGAAGCCAGAGTGGCACCAAAAGAAGGTAATGCTGACTGTTTGGTGATCTGCGACCGGTTTCATCCATTACAGTTTTTGGAATGTAGGCGAAACCATTACGGCGGAGAAGTACTGTCAACAAATGGGTGAAATGCATCAGAAACTTCGACAACAACACCCAACATTAGTCAGCAGAAAAAGCGCAATTCTCATCCAGGAAAATGCCCGACGGCATGTTGCTAAATTGACCCTGCAGAAGTTGTAAGAACTGAACTACGAAACTCATTTCCAACCTTTTCTTCTTCTTAAGGAGGGCTCTGATCACCTCCTCTTGTTATCTCGTGGAATCTGTTCACTCCTAACTGATTCTGGACCTTTGTTAGTGGTCACAATTCGACCACCCAGAGATCAACCCTTACTGAAGATCATTTCTATTTTTTTCATTTCAGAAGAGTGATAATAGTGGAAAAAAAAAAAGTCAATCCAAAATTAATACTTGTTTTCTCATACAAACTTTTCTAGTAAAATGAAACTTTCATTGAATTTTATTCAAATTGGTAAAGATTTGGCAAACTATATTACAAAATAAAATAAAATATTTAAAAGTTACAAATAAAATGCAGCATTCGATAAAATAAATACTTCTTGTACAAAATAAAGAATTTTTTTTATAAAATAAATGTTTCATAAAAAATATACTTTTATAGAATAAATATTTTTCTAAAGTAAGTATTTTTTATAAAATAAATTTTTCATAAAAAATATACTTTTATAGAATAAATATTTTTCTAAAGTAAGTATTTTTTATAAAATAAATGTTTCATAAAAAATATACTTTAATAGAATAAATATTTTTCTAAAGTAAGTATTTTTTATAAAATAAATGTTTCATAAAAAATATACTTTTATAGAATAAATATTTTTCTAAAGTAAGTATTTTTTATAAAATAAATGTTTCATAAAAAATATACTTTTATAGAATAAATATTTTTCTAAAGTAAGTATTTTTTATAAAATAAATGTTTCATAAAAAATATACTTTTATAGAATAAATATTTTTCTAAAGTAAGTATTTTTTATAAAATAAATGTTTCATAAAAAATATACTTTTATAGAATAAATATTTTTCTAAAGTAAGTATTTTTTATAAAATAAATGTTTCATAAAAAATATACTTTTATAGAATAAATATTTTTCTAAAGTAAGTATTTTTTATAAAATAAATGTTTCATAAAAAATATACTTTTATAGAATAAATATTTTTCTAAAGTAAGTATTTTTTATAAAATAAATGTTTCATAAAAAATATACTTTTATAGAATAAATTCAGTTTTTTTTTATTATTATTATTTTTACTTGAGACGTTGATATTGGATTATTTTTCCTTTCTCCTACTGAAAACGAAAACAAAAAATGCTTCTAATTGACTGAAATGTACTTCTGCCTAGAAAAGTAAAATTTCTTCTCTTTGGTACTGTCAATATATAGGTGAAATGCATCAGAAACTTCGACAACAACACCCAACATTAGTCAACAGAAAAGGCCACATTCTCCTCCTGCAGAATTTGTAAGAATTGGACTACGAAACTCAATTCCAACCCTTTCGTCTTAGCTATTTTGTTTTTTGTTTTGTTTTTGTTTTGTTTTTTGTTTTTTTTCTTTTTTGAGGGGATTTTTATTTTTTGCCCTTTTTAAAAAAAGTTTCTTAAAAATTCATATAAATGGATAAGCATAAAAAATGAAAAGAAAAGAAATCGATTCACCTGAGTGATGAAGTGGTGGTGATGGTGGCCTCTTTTAAAAACAATAACAAACAGCTACACTTTGGAATTCCCTTCCTGCTGCCTGCTTCCCTGACTGTACTGATATGCAGAAGTTTAAATGTAACATAAACAAATATCTTGTTAATCTTTCGTAGACATGGCCCCAAATAGTAGCCCCTTACGTCCAAATGGCGATATGCTTTGTAAGGGCTGAACATAAGTAAAAAAAAAAAGTAAAATTTCTTGCCTTTGATTCTTTTTGTTTCACTTGCTACTTTTCTTTTCATGAGAGCGGTGAATTGGTAGCAACAGTAATGGTTGAAGGGACGTGGTTGCTATGGAAATCAGTCATAAAAAAATGTCGCTCACCTCCTTACGTTTTTTTACGATTTTGAACACCAGTAAATTCATCATAACTTTTGTTTTACTGAACGAAAATGGAACTTTTTTTTTCACAATATAGCTGAGAGTTATCTATTTAGTTTGTTTTTTTTTGGG
>NC_136520.1:5273975-5323975 GCF_053919585.1 Euprymna scolopes | reverse complement strand
AAACATTAATCAAAAGTGCCTTTTCCAGGGCAATTTATCGTCAAGCCCAAATATCAGCCGACATGATATTGTAAACAAACACGGACGACAATTTGATGAACGACATTCAATCTATATATTAATACGATAGCGTGTTATTTTATGTGTCACGCTTACATACGGGTCGTTTAATTGTTATGTACTTTCATTTCCTGTCATAAATAATTTTACCAAGAATTCTTCACAGGTTTTGGTTTCGGTTTCGATTATAGTTGATGGCACTTAAGTCGTCTATTTTTTTTTTTTTTTTTAATAAATAATTTTATCAAGAATTCTTTATAAGTTTTGGTTTCGGTTTCGATTATATTTGATCGCATTTAAGTCATCTATTTTTAATTTGCTTTAATAAATAATTTTATCAAGAATTCTTCATAAGTTTTGGTTTCAGTTTCGATTATAGTTGATCACACTTAAGTCATCTATTTTTAATTTGTTTTAATAAATAATTTTATCAAGAATTCTTCATAAGTTTTGGTTTCGGTTTCGATTATAGGTGATCACACTTAAATCATCTATTTTTTTTTTTTAAATAATTTTATCAAGAATTCTTCATAAGTTTTGGTTTCAGTTTCGATTATGGCTGAAGGACTCTAGTTATATATATGCATACATATACTTTTCTCATAAATTTTATTTTGGATTTGATTCAAGCTGATGCACCCAAGTCATATGGATATTTGTTTTTTACTTTTGAAATCGCAAACTTTATAACATATAAAAATCGATAGAACATTAAGTCTATAATAATATATACGAAATCTGCAAGAATTAAAATATATTTAAAATCTTAGCAAATTCTTTGTTCTTATAAAAAAAACGAATTATTGACACCTGGAGATATAGTTCAGTTGTAGAGCATTGGACTACAGATCGAATGATCCCATGTTCAATCCCAGGTGTAGCTCACCATGTTATTTTAATTTTTTCTTACAAATGAGTTCAATTTACGAGAAAAGAAGAGATACCATTTAAAATCGCCGCATATCATTTTTTTCTTTTGTAACTTTTCAAACTAAACATTAATCAGGAGTGACTTTTCCAGGGCATTTATCGTCCAGCTCAAATATCAGCTGACGTGATATTGTAAACAAACACAGATGGAGTTTGATGAACGACATTATCATCATTATTTTTTTAATTTTATTGCGAATTAGTCGACCAAGTAAATTATTCCTCATAATATATAATAAAGGATTGATTCTATAATAATACATACGCTATCTGTATAAATTAAAATATCATGTATGAGCGTATTGTACGACCAGGTAATGCCGGCCGTCCAGCTAGTATATATATATATATATATATATATATAGTAATTTATAAAATATATATGGCGATTAAGCTACACTGAATATTCTGCGTTTCATCCACTGTAGGATTCGTCAGGCTTCTGCGCATAAGCCAGACGAATCCTACAGTGGATGAAACGCAGAATATTCAGTGTAGCTTAATCGCCATATATATTTTATAAATTACTAACTAGCTCTACCTATGTATTGAGCACTTTTTAAGTAAATACTTAAAGTTTACGCATAAATCTATACTTTCGTATATTAAATTTGTGTGAGTAAAATGAAGTAGTTATATATATATATATATATATATTAGTGCTGGGACGATTAATTGGAATCTAGAATTGGTAAAATCAGAGCTTTTTGGGGTATCGGAATCGGGAAAATTTGAGCCTATTTTCCGATGCCAAAATTATCTTTTTTATTTGATTTTAATTCCAAATTCCACTGCTTGTAGTAATAATAAAATAATAAATATTTATTGATTTAAACTTCCAGTAAAACTAAAATCTCTTGATCAACCCTTCAAAAATGTGTTTTTACGTTTGAGAAAATGTAAACACATTTAAGATGTGTTTTTACGGTAATTGGGGAAAAAATAACATTTTTTATAGTTAAATATTTAGAGATTTCTAAAGAATTGGAATCGGTAATTGTATCGGAATCGGGAAATTAGTATGGAATTGGTAATTGTATCGGAATAAGGAAAAATATTGGAATCGTCCCATCACTAATATATATATATATATATATATATATATATATATATATATATATATATATTCTAAACTACCCGTGACCCGTTGGGTCAGTATGTTATATTAGCTATGGGGTTCATGTATATGAGCATGACATTTGTGACGTAAAGAAAATAGTTTTTTTTTGACTTAAGGAAACATTTCTATGAAAGTATACTAAAATAAAAAATCACGAACGGATCACTCAAACCTACAAAAAAAAATCCTCCCTGTTCGTGTAAAGTTACCTATTTTTCCAAATAATCGCTCAAAAATCGAAAATTATGCATGATTTTCCTACGAATCGAACGTGGACGAAAGTCATTTAGCGGCAAAAACGGACATGAACCTACCGATGAGAAATATTAGAATGAAAAACCCATATTGGAATCCTTCAACCAAGCTATAGAAGCTTAAAATCTAAAAAAAAAATAATTAATAAAGCATGAAGCAAAAAAATAAAACCTAAATAAATAAAATAAAATAAAACTAATATTGAAACAGATGAGTAAATGTGTCAACAAATTCACCGTTCTCACACAACTATTTTGTATCTAGAAATGTAAACTAAAAATAAAAAAAAGAAGGAAGGAAGGAAGGAAAAGGGACGGATAGAGAGTAGTAGTAGTAGTAGCCGTCTTAGCTTTACTACAATTGTTCTTATGTTTGTCAACGGGTTAAAGTTGTTTAGTCATAAGAAAATAGCGACAGTATAGTTGTAATAAAGAATAGTTGCAAAACACTCCACTCTTCCCATGTTAAATAATAATTTCGAAATAATAACGTTAATATTTCAGTGTGCAGGTCAAAATCTGCAAAAGAAGCGATTTGTGTTTATTTGTTCACGTTGTTATGGGTTAATGTTTATGCGCGCATGCACAACCAGATGTCGTAAACCGGAAAGTGGGTTACATCACTCGTTACAAGGTCATTTGAGTTTTATAAATATATATATATATATATATATATACATATATATTTACAAATTTGCATCGTTTTTATCTAGAGTTGGGAATAATTTTCCCTTTAACCAATTTGGTACCTCCACATAGGGAGTGGCATATATATATATATATATATATATGTCTATGTTGCCGTCCATTTGTAAGGATGTTCTCCCCCACCCCCACCATAATAATTCTATTATTTATTTATTTAAAGGTAGTTGCAGTGCGCACTACGTTGGGCGGACATAGCAAAGTTTGGATTTTCATTTAAAACAAGACACACCATCAAAGATTCATTATGCAAATTTTTTACCTTCTGACGGTCTGAATAATACATATGGGTCTGCAATCTGCGAGCACCTTATAAATAACCGTGCTTCTTGTCCCACGAACTTTAGTGTCGATATGTTTATGATCTTAAGCGTGGCGCACTCGCCTTTCCATATAAAAATCCTAGAAACTATTTTTATTAAGTTTTTTAGATCTTATCTTTGCAAACAAAAGGAAAATCTTTTAGGACTTAATGTGATTTCTATGTGATTTTTTCCCTGTTTATTTATGTGTTTTTATTTATTTTAATTATTTTTTCTCCCCTGCCATATTCATGACAATTTTTTTTAATTGTAATTTTTCTTCGATTTAACTCTGTTGAGCGAGGAACGAAATCCAGTTAGCTAGCCTCTTTTTGATTTTGATTTTTTAAAATTCATCATGTTAATCGCATTACCCTGCCCCCCCCACCTCCACTAGAATTTTTGTGAATTTTTTGTGAAATTCTAAACGGTATGCAACTCGGTAAATGTCGGCACGTTACTTATGGAAAAACGGTTAATTAAACTGCAGAAGCACCTGTTAAACTACACAAATTCTGTAATTGAATAACCCCCCACCACCACCTAAAAAAAAAACAAAACTAAAAACGATGTTTGGTGCTCATGTTTTTGTAAACCACTCGTGTAAACCTTTTTTAGATGAATTAAAAAACATTAAAACTATGCAAGGCAAAAAAAAAAAAAAAATGAAGCACTTTTTTAAAAAAAAAATTCTTATAACAAATGTGCGCTTAAAGATTCCTACGCGATGTGATAAGACACTTCACTACGCCCGTTCGCACGCAAACGTATCACGTAAAATAAAACACTACTGAAGGTGGTGAAATAGCACAAAATAGTCCTAAGGTCCAGGGGCTCATACCATGCAAACGGTAAATTTGCGGCGGGTTTGATTATCAGATTCGTTGTCAGCGACCTCGAATACCCCTAAAAAAAACAAATTAGAGTGGTCGGTGTTCGGATGTAGCGTAAGGTAACATTTACCGAATTAAAATTAATATGGACGAAAATCAAGTATCCTGGTTCAATTGTGCTTCTCATACAAAGAAAAAAAAAAAAGCAATTTCACGGAGGAACCACTGCTCTACAAAAGAGACCAACCCGTTTTCTTATCGCATCTTCTTGCAATGCTGTTCAGCATTTCAGCTTTTTTTTTTTTTTTTAAACAACTTGTGGCGAATCGCACTCCTATCGTTGTGTTATTACGTCAGCCGTAGCTCGACTTCATCGTCGTGAGAGGGCAGGAGTGGTGAAAGAGGTAGGGGTTGGTCAGGGATGGACGCACCACACCCCACCCATCCCATCGCCGTACGCCGTGCTCGGGTAGTGAGGGATGTCGTCTGTTGTAGTAATCGATAAAATATCTTAACCTGTCTGGCGTGTAGTAGAGAGACGATATCATCTCCAAGAGTTTGGTGGAAATATGCCAATAGCACTACTCTCCCCCCCCCCCTTCCACCCGATTGCTGCTGCTGCTGCTCCTGATGATGATGATAATAATACGGCAGCAGACAGCGTCCACAATCAGCAGCAGCACAGACACAGAGGTGACAGTGTCTTTTTTGTTTTTTGTTATTTTTTATATAAAGGAGTCACCACTTATCAAGGCCCAAAGATCACTCGAGGATAAGGGTTAAAGAGTGTATAGTAGTCAATGGGACAATATCGTAGTAATTGTCAGTAGTGGAAATTTGGTGAATTGAATTACTTAAAGGGAACGGCTCATCAAGAACTTGTTTACATTGGACTTGAAGACGACCAAATTGTAGTCAGCTGGAAAGCAGGGAAATGGAAGAGAGTTCCACAGGCGTGCAGTTCTAAGAAAGAAACTTTGTTCATGGAATCTATGTTTAGATTTAGGCACAGATAAAGAGCGGGGAAAATTATTAGTTAGAAAAGTTTAGTGAGGGGGGACCATAGATTGGAGCTCAGGCGAGCACTTGCCATGAAAATAATGATAAAGCAGAGACAGGTTCGCAACATCTCTTCTGTGGGAAAGAGGTTGCAGGGAATAAAAAAAGGGCATCATCTATCAGATTTTGAAGCTGGCTTTGAACTCTATCAGGGCAGGATAGGACACGTCAAGCAGCTCTTGCCCAGATGTGGCATCGTGGCAACAGTACTTCATTGTAGGGTGTACCTGTCTCTTATTCAGATAGAGCATTGCATCAGCAGTGAGATACCATCTGGAGCGGTAGAGTGATCCAACCATTTTTCCAGAGATTTTGACAACAGATTTGATGTATGTATGTAATTTCAGACCAGGAATGAAGGTCAGTCTTGTCAGGATATGGAGCTTCTTCAAGACGAGAGCCATTCATTTCAATTGGGGTGTAAGAGGAGTCAGAGCGTTTATGATGAAAGGAGACAAGCTTGATTTTCGATGCATTAAAATTAACCCGCTACCTTTTATCCCATTGCACCACGTTCTCATGATCAGAAAAGAGGGAATCAGAAGAAGAGGTCATTACTGGCTTTTGAAGTGTTGCCATTGACTGTAATGAATGTGGGGGGAAAACCAGCTCCCCCAAAAATGGGGCACTCTGGCAGTATAAACAGTAAATATCTCAGTATTAAGGGTTTCCCTCTACACTGAGTAAGGCCCAATTACAGAACAGACACTACCCGGTCACAAGACCAGGCAGTTGCATCTGATTAGTTTCTCTTTATTTATAAGACAAACAAACAGCTGAGACGATGGTACGGTGGGAATTTTGTTTAACTTGATCAAAAAAAAAAGATAGAGACAATGTCCGTTTGCAAATCTGAGATATTATGTTCTGGGAAGAATAAGAAAACTTCTCACGGAATCTAAAAAAAAAGCCTTTCGTGGACACAAATGCTTGCACCTATTTTGCCTTTTATATAATAGACTAGCCGGGGGTACTCGGTGTTGCCCGGGTGTTTGGAGGTATGTGTGGTTTTGAGTAAATCAAAACACCCGGGTGTTTGTGTCGGGGGGGGGGGGAGTAAAATAAAAAAAAAGTTTTGGTAGGTAAGTATGAGGATCGAACCCGAACCCTTGAGGCGAAGTTGGAAATTAAAGTCTGAAAAAAAAAACATACGACGTTAACCATTAGGCCACCACGAAATACTAACGGGAACATGTTTGAATTCCTTTAACTATTTAGAATTGGCAGGTGCACGTTTTAATGACTTAATGAGGTCAACTTTGACTGCATGACAGTATTTTATTTTCTGTGGGAACACTTTTTTTATTTTCATTTTCCAAGATATTGGGGGGGGACCAGCTCCCCATAACAAGGGGATTGTCCAAATTGAATAGCAATTGTCTGATATGAGGAAAATTTCCATATTGATCAAAGCTGATTGCTTTCGGAGATTTCCAGCGACTGGAAAAAAATACCGCCAGAATTAGTGTCGCTTTTATTATACGTAAAAGCCTAATCCATATGCGAGCGAAAAATGTTGAATATTTATCTTTTCAAAGTCGTGCAAATTAAATAGACAGGCAACCTCCGTTATTAACTTGTAGATATTATGATTTATATGTGATATCAAAAGTTTTAAGAAGTTGTGAGCCGACCGACCGCTTCTCGGAAAAAAGCCTTTTATACACATACATGAGTTGGAAATTAATGTGTGAAAAAAAAAAACATGCGATGTTACCATTGGGCCACCACGACATACAGCGTAGACGTGTTTGAATTTATTTATCTGAGTATAACTATAAAAACAGGCGTGTGTAATAAAAGTTAACTTTGCTGCTTCCATTTGACCTAATTAAGAAGGTCAAATAGAAGTCACGCAGCGTAAGCGTCTGTTCCCGGCGCATTGCCGCGAACACGTCCGTTTGAGTTTAGTTTCATTTTATTTATACTAAATCAACACGCGAGAAGCCAAAATAGCAATAATTTTGTAAAAATCGACGTAAATAAATCTATACGCTATGCGCTTTCCTAATTCCTAGATATTATTATATAGGACCTATATACACAGTTTTAAGCGATAGTAACGACTCTGGGAGCGCGTGCGAAAGAAGCCTTTTGAAGACATACACGAAATGATCACACACATTTTGTCTTTTATATATATATAGACTAGCAGGGGTGTCTGTCCTTGCCCGGGTGTTTAGAGGTGTGTGTGTGTGATGTAGATGAAAACAAATAAAATAAAGAAAAATGATAACAAAATAAAAAAATAACCCCGCTCGGCCAGCAAGGGAGAGTTAACAGAAAAACGTTTGAATTTATTTAATGATTAAAAACTGAATTGACAGGTGCGTGAATTTAATGAGGTCAAATAGAAATTCTGCAGTAAAGTTTTACTACGAAGCAGTTTTTTGGGTTTATTTACCCAACTTTGGGTGGTTTTGTTTCCCCAAGATGTTGGAGAGGTGGGGTGTTGTTTTTGTTTTACGCCATATCAACCCTTTTCAGGTTATTTAATGCTGAATCCAAAGATTTTGAAGAAAAATATTTTAATAGAATATATTTGTTGTTTTCAAGTCGGTTTCTATTCAACCCATAGTTGGGACCCTAACAGGTACTACCACTCCGGGTCAGAGTGGACCTGAGAGCAATGGCAATTAAAGGGTGGCTCCACACTCTCCAAAGCTTGTAAGCTGGGGCCTCACCACTGGATATAGTTTAAGGTCATATCCAGGACCAGAGCGGGGGGCAGCTCCCATAAATGAATAGCAATTGTCTGATATAAGGAGTTTTCCCCGCATTGATCAAAGCTTTATTGCTTTCTGGACGTTTCCGGCACAAGGGCCTGGAACACTGCCTTCGCTCCAGATTAGTTTCGTTTTTATGCGAAAAAGCCGAACACACACGAGGGGAGCCAAAAAAAGCAATGTAAATAAAGTAGTAACCCCACGGAGAACCCCCCCCCCCCGAAAAAAGCTTTGTCGGACATACAAAAAAAGTGCACACATTTTGCCTTTTATATATATAGATGGTCTTTCTGTGAGCCAGCTAAACCCTTTAAAAGGGCCAGATTTTCTTTCAATAAACCAGTGGAGTCTAGTTCACCCGAATCTATGTATCAGCGTCACTGGGTGCTTCCCTCAGCAACACCTCTCTCCACTCACACGGACACAGACATTAATGAACACACAGACACAGACATAACTCATCGACATTATCGTCTGTCAATCTGCTAAATCTTATTCATTGAAATATTCCCAAACTTTATCACTGAACTATTTTCTATTATGATAAACAAAAGAACATTAAGTCTTAAATACAACTTTCAATGAATTATTATCTACAATATAAAAGTGAAAATGTGTGTGTGTTTGTTTGTGTGTGCATTTTTTTCGTATGTCCGCCAAAGACTTTTGGGGGGGGGGTCGCTCGGGGTTGGCACTCATTCTTAGAACTTTTTATATACTGTCTAGATTTTAATATGTCCGATTTACGAAAGGAGGTCGTAAATATATTTTATTCGAGCGACTTTTACATGCTAAAAATTCCCACTAATCTGCCCTCACGCCTGTTTGTTTGTTGTTTTCATATAAAAAAGCGAAACTAACAACAGCGACGCCAGTTTTCCGGCTTAGTGGCGTGGACATCCAGAAAGCAATTAGATTTGATCACTGCGTGGAAAAATCCCTGGCATTGGGGGTTCAATAGAACTCACTCGGCCTTTGGGCCTGGGGTTCGACTAAAACGTGAACACAATGAAGCCAACATGGCTACCTCCACAGACGGACTTCCATGCGGTACACATACAAACTTTCTTTCTCGTGTTACAATCATTCGTAGACACAAACATACGTAAACTCTTCTCTCTTTCAAACAAACAAACACTTCTGTTCAGTCTCAAAAGACAAAGGATACCCCTTTGGGGGGGGGGGGGGCAGCTGCGCATGTAATTGTGAAGCAAGGGTTGTGCAATCACCAACCACACCTCTCCTGAATCCACACTGTTTGGGTCTAGTGACAAGGAGAAATCCAGGACGACTGGAAACAATGCCGAGATAAGCGGAGAGCACATAGAGCACTTGGAAGTCCCAAATGATTCCCCACTTAGTACTGACCAGGTTCAACGTTGCTTAACTTCGGTGATTCAGCGGGAACTGGTGTGTCAACGTGATTATGCCGTATATATATATATATATATATATATATATATATATAGTAATTTATAAAATATATATGGCGATTAAGCTACACTGAATATTCTGCGTTTCATCCACTATAGGATTCGTCAGGCTTATGCGCGAATTCTGTGGTTGTTTCTTGTTTTTATATATGTTGAGGATTTTTAGTTAGCCAATCAGCTTTCTAGTATCCACCGCGCCCCTTCCTATCAGCCAATGGGCATGCATTTTATCGAACAAAGGATATGTTTTAGAACTAGGTTAGTGGTTTAAGGTAGACGTTTTCCTTTTTTTTTTTTATATATATATATAAATATACCTATGTGTACACATATATATATATATATATATATATATATATATATATATGTGTGTGTGGTCGTTTATGTATATTCATGTTTATTTAATTTATTTATTTGTTTGTTTTCTATTGTTATTGTTAGTTTTAAAGCTATTTTGTATCGCTATCCTAGAGTAAGTTTTATTTTGTGAACACAGTTGTTTTCTATTTCTCGTCTACAGTTTAATAGATTTTGGGGTTCTTTAAAGTACAGGATAGCAAATTTTTCATGGAGGCATAATTTACATGGGTCGTCTAAATGTCTGCATGTGGTAGCTTGTCTTATTATTTTCCATTCGACTACCGGCGAATGTCCGCTTTCTTTGAGTTCCCAGTATTTATTCGCTAGTGTTGTCTTTATACGGTGTACGGTTTATATATATTTTATAAATTACTAACTAGCTCTACCTACGTATTGAGCACTTTTGAAGTAAATACTTAAAGTTTACGCATAAATCTATACTTTCGTATATTAAATTTATGTGAGTAAATGAAGTAGTTATATATATATAATAAAATACCCACTATGGCAATCTTCCAACCAAGTAATCGACTGGTTTTCTAATATTCAAAATAAAAATAATATTAAATTTCTTTCTTTTGACATTGAATCATATTACCAATCTATATCACCTATCCTACTTAATAAATCTCTATTAATGGCACGAAAATTAACTAATATAACTCAAGACGAAATTAAACTAATACTTATAGCTAGACAGTCTTTAATAACATTTGATAATAAATATTGGACCAGGAAAAATACCCCTAACCACTTCAACATTTTAATGGGATCGACGGACTCGACTCAGGTCACTGATCTAGTTGGCCTTTTCCTTTTAAATGAAATACATTATATACTCCATAAACAATTCAAACTTGAAGGAGGGCTATATAGAGATGATGCACTTTTCATAACTAATTCTACTAATAAAAATTATGAAAAAGCAATTAAAGCTCTACATAAATTATTTAAAAATTATGGACTTAGTATAAAAATCGACCCTAATAAAAAAATTGTTAATTTCTTAGACATAACCTTAAATCTTGAAAATTCTACCTTTGAACCATATCATAAACCTAACCAATCACTTCTATATGTCCACAATCAATCAAACCACCCTAAATCAATATTAAAATCAATAGTTCCCAATATCGCTTTAAGAATTTCTAGTCTGTCTTCTACTAAATCAATATTTACTAAAAATGAAAAATACTATAATGAAGCCCTTAAAAACTCTGGATATAACTCACAAATTAAATTCATAAATGAAAATGATAGAAACATAAACTGCATTAAAAATAAACCTATTAAGAGCGTAATAACATATAATATGGCAATGTCTTCCCGTATACGAGTTAAGAAAAATAACCAAGAGACAAAAAAAGATAAAACCAAACTACAAATATTAGATAATAATACAAATAAACAGCAAACTAAAACCCGTAAACGTAAGAATAGACACAAGGAGATCCTATGGTTCAACCCCCCATATTCCAAAAACCTAGAAACAAACATAGCCAGAGAAATTTTTAAAATATTAGATAAGAACTTTAAAGCCCCCCATAGATATAATAAAATTTTCAATAAGAACACAATTAAAGTCTCTTACTCTACTATGCCTAACCTTCATCAGAAAATAATTAGCTCTAATAATAAGAAAATTAATAAACTACAAAATACAACTATACAAAATACATCGGACTGTAACTGTAGAAGAAAAAATAAATGCCCCCTACAAGGCTCATGTAAAATTAAAAATGTTATCTATAGCTGCACAGTATCAAAAACTCCAAATCTACAAGAACCTATTAACAGCCATAACTCAACTACCAGATTAAATAATAACACCAACTTAAATCAATCTACCGATCAATTACTAATCAACCCACCACATAATAATCCAACAATAGACCTAACGGAAAATAATCACAACAAGCAAGAGGTAATATATATTGGTTCCACATCTGGCCTAATAAAACATAGAATTTCAACGCACAAACATTCTTTTAAAAATAACTCTCTATCAAACCAAACTACTCTATACAACTATATTTGGCAACTAAAAAACAGCAATATTTCTTTCAACTTAAAATGGCAAATAATTGAGACTTGCAAATCATATAAACCAGGAGATAAATTTTGTGCCCTATGTACAAAAGAGACCCTAAAAATTTTAAAATATGAAGATATAAAAAGTACAACCAAACTATTAAATTCAAGACAGGAGCTTCTGACATGTAGTCATAAACGTTGGTTTAAATTTAATAAATATAAACCACCTTAAATCATTAAAAATTACTTATTAGTAAAAATAGATTACAATTATTATTATTTTTTTTTTTTTTCAATAAATTAAGTTAGACCAATTACCTCCCTTAGACCCGTAAAACAAATAATAAATAAAGTCAAGAACACATGACAATTATCTCCCCTTAAAAACTTGTAATAGAAATATTCTCTCTATATATATAAACTGTAGCGTCTTTAAATCAAAAATACGCTAACGGAAACAATTTATTGCACGAGCGTCGCCCTTTTAAAATTCATCATTCAATAAAATAAAAAGCTATAGCAAACATCTAAATGACTACTTTAAACACAGTTCCTGATTTCAAAAAAAGAAAAATTAAAAGGTAACTATCTCTATTTTTAAATCAAATTTATTATGTAAATTCAAAAATATATATTTTTCTCTACTTATTTCTATCTCTAACCCATATTAATTTTCTTATAAATTTTAAATCCAAACCTTTTATTTAAATTTTTTCAGATTCATCTGCCTTACTTTTAATGCTAGGTTTATTTATGGTGTCTTTTAAATTCAATAAAAACCCTCCTAAATTTGCTGATGAGGAGACCTTGCTTACCAAAAAACTATATATAATTGTTCTACATAACTCCATGTATACCACAATAAAAAGCACGGATTTCCGAAACGATCGTACAGATAATTGATTTTGTTGTTGTTCCTTCTTATGAAACTGATTTTTAATTTAATTAAAATTTGATTTTTAAATTTAAAAAATATTTAAAATTTTTAAATTTTAAATTATAAATCACATTACTTAATATTGAATTAGCTCTAGGACATTTAACTATCGAGCTTCTTATATATCTAAATTACAACGAGCACTTTCTATTTCCTGTATTTTAATTAAACTAGTAATTTCACTGTTACATTAAAATACACTCAGCTCTTTAGACTATTGTTCTAATCTCCTTTAAATTATATATATATATATATATATATATATATATATATATGTATGTATGCATATATGCATACTACATGAATATATATAGAAAGAGGCCTTTCAATAGGCCTGTCTAATCTTCAATATCACTACACAGAAACTCTTTCCACAAAAAACCCGTGTTCTTACCTTTACTAACGAAGATAACCAATAAAGCTGTTAGAATGGGATTACATGTCTTTCGATAACTACATTTTGGAAACTCCCAACGTGATGGCCAACATGCAACGTTCGTCAACATCTTATTCTACGATTTCTTTGAATCTGGCTCAAACAAAATGCTTCTCCCATTACAAAACACCCTAAATTATAACTAGAAATAAAATTAAGAATAAAATTAAATAAATCAACTTTATATGATACTAGCAGGGGTACCCGGTGTTGCCCGGGTGTTGAGAGGTGGTGTAGAAAGGATACTGAGCAAGGGCGAGGCGTAAAAAAAAAAATAAAAGAGCGTGGAAAAATAAAAGAAGACATAAAAACAGGAAAATAAAAAATTACATAAATAATATTTATGTTAGAACCTTCACTAAAAAAAAAATATCCGTTATGTGGGCGCAAAAGTGAAACCCGGAGCTTACGACATGGGCCTTGATATCCACTGCTCCATGATGACATCGAAACAACGTTGTTTTTTTTTTTCTATTCACACCAATTCAAGAAAGAATGCTAGATGTGCAAGCGTGGTTGCCGAAGTTGGTTAAAAAGGAACGATTTTTTGCGACCCTCCCTTGATTTAAACGATCGTATCGATACAAAATAAGTGACCGTTTTTTCTAATTTTTACATATTATTCGACCGAGAGACATCGCTCTTTCAGATGGTATGAGTTTCGACCTGATCCGATGCTGCTGAGAAAAGTTTTTGGCGCGCACACACACACACACACACACACACACACACACACACACACACACACACACACACATTTCGCCTTTTATATAATAGATTTCTAAATAGAATACCTAAAACAATTCTATTATTAAAAAATTATAGATAATTATTACAACAGATTTGCTTTAATGTAATATGCAAATGAAATAACCACCTGAATGTTGATTTCTTTTGAATAAACAATATATATAGAAATCATACAGGAATAAAAGTATATACACGAGAGTCCATACGTACCTGGCACGGCCATTTTTATCCTCGGCCCCCAATATCAAGCGAGATTAGACCATTCCTGTAATGATCCTGTCCCTGTTGATTTTGCTGTGAGAGTTTAGTTCTGTGCAGTTCTAGGAGGTCCACCCTCCCAGGCTCTGCTTCCTCTCTTTGAGAAAGGAGTTGGTTTATTGCTGATCGTCTGAGGCGCCCTCACCGGGTAATGCCGACGCGGCTGCCCAGGCGCTTTTTGCAGGTCAGAGTGCCCCTCCTCGGGGGAGTGGGGGGGGGGCCCTGACTTCTCAATCCCACTTTCCGATCCTGGTGTCACAATTCTTGCAGAGGAAGAGAACTAAATACCGAAAATAATCCGTTTTCAGTATTAGAATCTATTTGTGAAACGGCCCTGTCGGTGGGGCATTAGAATACGCCAACTGCCCCCCTGCAGAGGGTGAAAGTCCCTCAATGGGGGTCCTGGATGTGACCTTAAACTATATCCAGTGGTGAGGCCCCAGCTTGCGGGCTTTGGGGAGTATGGAACCACCCTTTAATTACCATTGCTCCCAGGCCCACTCTGACCCGGAGTGGTAGTACCTGTTAGGGTTCCAACTATGGGTTAAATAGAAACCGACGTGAAAACAACAAATATACTCTATTAAAAAAGTTTTTCTTCAAAATCTTTGGATTTGGCATTAAATAACCCGAAAAGGGTTGATATGCTGTAAAACAAAAACAACCAACCAACCAACCTATTTGTGAAACCGTGTACGTTCTCTCATTACAAAACGCTCTAAAGTTTATATAACAATAAAACTAGCATGACCATATCCCTAAAAACTAATGATGGCCTAAAATTGATGAACAACATTTACAGTCACATCTTTGACATGTTTGACATGTTTGCCTCAGCCAATAAATGGATCCCTACTGAAAGAAGAGGATAATGTTATTCCATCAGAACGACAAAGAGCATCTGATCATCCTAGGGATGACGGATGACGCGTTCTGGGAGTTTGTTTAAAGAGAAGCCGGTTTGCCCAGAACCAGCCTCACTCTCTCGTCCCAACCAGCCTGGCCCAGCGACAGGACATTGTCGAGACAGCTGGAGGCCAGTTGAGATGCAACAGCTGTCGGAAGTGTCGACGTCCTCGAACATACAGCACCAGATATTCCCAATGGTCACCCATCTTGTACTGGCCAGGCTCAACGTTGCTTAACTTCAGTAACCTAACTTTCCTAAAGCAATAATCAATAAGAAATCCTCGCTACTTTTCTGACTCGCCTCGCATTTTGATACTCCCCCGCCCCCCCCCCCCCACACACAGATACAATTTCAAACTTGCTATTCGTGCAAGCGGCAGATAAGCTGCAACGGATCGAATGCAACTTGCGTGCCAACATCCTACTACATACGGCGCCTAGTATTCCTAAATGGTCACTCATCTGGTACTTGCCAGGCTGAACGTTGCTTAATTTCAATAATCTAATTTCCTTAAATCAAGAATCAATGAGAATCGATGAAATGTCGCATCCCTCTGCCTGTTCTACAAGTATTTTAATGGTGGATGCTCCGACAAACTACAAGTCCTTGTACATCCTCCTGATGTAAATACCTCCGACAAACCCGACAAACAGCAAAGTCCCACCCCTACACAGTAGAAATCCCGAGATGTAAGAAAGCCTTCTACTCTAATAGTTTCTTCCCCAGAACTGCTAGCCTTTGGAATTCCCTTCCGGGTTCCTCCTTCTCCAACTGTACTGTACTGTTCAAGTGTAATGTGAACTGACATCTTGCTGCTCAACTCCCTACATAGCATCCCTGCAACTTATGTCCCTGATAGTAGCCCCCTACATCAAAGTGGCACTGTGTCTTGTTTGGAGGGAAAACGTAATAAAAAAATTGAAAAAAAGAAAGTAATCACTGTTACTTTTCCAACACCCCTTGCATTTTGATACCCCCCCCACACACACATACTTTAAAACTTGCTATTCATTTAGGCTGCAATAACAAACTCTTTGTTTGACATGTCTGTCTTAAGAGGTATGTCATTTTTTTAATGGAATCAAAGTAGAAAAAAATGGTGGATGTACCTGCGACCCAACGGGTCACGTGTCTATCTAGTTTACATCAAATTTAAACTGCATTCCGCACCTCCGAATTAAATGAGGAAAGTGTTGCTTTACTTTTGTTTGTTTTGCTGTCAGCTAAAATATATATTTGACTTGATTTTTTTAAGCAAGTGACTTTTTTCTCAATTTTATGTTCGTAATACTAACTGGATTTTAACTCGAAATTATTTCTCATTTAGTAATATACTCGCAGGAGACCCGACGTTGCCCGGGATTGAATGATTATCAACAAATATTTCACACTCCTATATTTTTATTGTCATTGAAATCCGTGAAATCGCCCGGGAGGAAGCTTCACATGCCTCCATGCAGTGACTTGGTCCAAAATATATGTTATTCTACATTGCACTAACCTAGTGTCTTTTTATAAAATTATTTTATATAAACTTCTTTCCAGTTTACAAAAAAAAACAAAAACATTAAATTTATGTGCAGGGTTCAAACGTCAGGCAAAAAAAAAAAAAAAAAAAAGTCTTATAAAATTCTTTGCAGTTAATGAAAATAAAATAAAGAAATTTATGTGCGTTTTTTGAATTTACACACCATGTCACGCAAAAAAAAACAAAAAAAAACATGCTATCAACTTACTCACAGTAGAATTTTCACGGCTCGTTGATCTACTATTGTTGCTAAGTGACGACGACATTGAAAAATTGGCTTTACCGATGATAGATAAATTAAACTAACGGTTTCGATAATCAGTAATTATCGGGAGTATTCTGAGACAAAACTTATTTAAGATCACTCCCAGACTTATCCACTAAACTTCTGTAAATTTTAAAGAAAATCTGTTCAGCCGTTTCAGAGTCTATAAGGAACAAGCTCACACAGACAAAGTTGTATTTATATAATTGTAGATATAACAAAACAAACGGTTGCATCATTTTATCACTCCAGAAGGTATCGTAACTACCGACACACTCCTCTACCTGTATAAGAGCCAGATCTGTCCTAAAATGGAGTATTGTTGTCATATCTGAGCAGGCAGGAGCTGTTCGGAGTAACCTATCCTGGCTTGATAAAGTTCAAAACCAGCTTCGTAATCTAGTAAGTAATGCCCTTTTTTCTTCCCTGCAACCTCTTTCCCACAGAAAAAATGTTGCGAGGCTGTCTCTATTTTATCATTATTTTCATACGGCATAATCACGTTGACACACCGGTTCCTGTTGGATCACCAAAGTTAAGCAACGTTAAACCTGGTCAGTACTAAACGGGTGACCATTTGGGACTTTCAACGTCGTTGAACTTAGATGATTTAACGGGGATCAGGTGTGTCGACGTAATTATGCCGTAATTGACGCACTAAAAATTATAAACCTCTCTATTAAAATGGCAACTTGTGTTCAATTAAGCGTATACAATGACTTTCAGGTGCTGTATGTGCTCTCCTCTTATCTCGGTATTGTTTCCAGTCGTCCTGGATTTCTCCTTGCCACTGGACACAAGCAGTGCCAATTCAGGAGAGGTGCGGTTAGAGATTGCGCAACCTTTGCCTCACAATTACACGAGCAGCTGCCCTTACAGGGGGTATCCTTTGTCTTTCGAGACTGAATGGAAGCATGAATATTTCATGCGGGAGTGCCTTAGGAGTTGATCCTTGGACCACTATTATTCTTGATATTCATTAATAACTTTCCTGATAATATTGTGTCCGAGATGGGTATATTTGCTGATGATACAACACTCTATAACATGCACGAGGGAAGAACGGATGTACATAAATCTAAGACAATGGCAGAATCCTTAGAAAATGACCGCCAGACCACAGTGGAGTGAAACTGCAAATGGATGGTAACATTTAATGCTAGTAAAACTAAGCTGCTCTCCTTTAACAATTACAAGACGCCTCTTCAACCACCGATATCCATGACAAATAACACCCTACCTGAGAATTCTTCCTTCAAACTCCTCGGCCTAACATTTGCGGGCAATATGAACTGGAACAAATACATAGAGGACATTGAAAAGGCTGCTGCAAAGAAGGTGGGTTCCCTTTATCGAGCTAGAAGACTACTCACACCTGAGAGTATCTTGTACCTCTACAAGGCCACCATTCACCCATGCATGGAGTATTGTTGCCACATCTGGGCTGTTGCATCCACCACTAGTCACTCCCTCTTGGATAGGGTCCGAAAAAGCGTTTTCAATCTAATACGTCCCACTTTGTCAACTTAGTTCCAACCCCTGTCCCATCGCCGCAATGTTGGATCTCTGCGCCTGTTTTACAAATATTTTAATGGAATGTGTTCTGATGAACTGGTTGTACTTGTGCCCCCTCGACGTACATATCACCGATAAACTCGCCTTATAACAAAATCACACCCCTTCACTGCTGAGGTCCCAAAATGCCAGAAAGCTTTTTACTCGAATAGTTTCTTCTCTTGAACAGCTAGACTTTGGAATTCCCTTCCTGCTACTTGCTTCCCTGACTATACTGATATATAGCAGTTTCAATTTAGCATAAACCAACATCTTGTTAATCTTTCTTAGGCATAGTCCAAAAATAGTAGTCCCTTACATCCATGTGGTGATATGTCTTGTAAAGAGTTAATGCGAGTGAAAAAAAAGTGCTCGTCTGAGATCCAATCTATGGCCTCCATCCACTTGTCAAACTTTCACAAAAAGCACTTGTCTAGCTATAACCACTATCAACAATTGCCTCCAATCTCTATATGTGCCTAAATCTAAATACAAATTGCATTAACAAAGTTTCTTTCCAAGAACTGCGTGCCAGTGGAACTGTGTTCCACGGATCTGCTTTCCCGCTGACTACAGCATGGTCGTCTTCAAGTCCAATGTAAACAAGTTCTTGTTGAGCCGCCCAATTCCTCCTCTAAATAACCCATTTATACCTCATTTCCTCAACTAACTATTAATATGTTGTTGTCTCAGTGTCTCTCTGTCAAACTCGGGAATCTTTCTGTCAAATTCGGAAATCTTTCTGTCAAACTCGGGAATCTTTCTGTCAAACTCGGAAATCTTTCTGTCAAACTCGGAAATCTTTCTGTCAAACTCGGGAATCTGCATGGAATTTTGAACGTAAGCCTCGTATTTAATTCACGGAGCTAACACGCTTTCTTGAGAAAAATTCCCCAAGTTCGACAAGATACACATGAAGAAGGTCTGAGGTTACATCAACCGAAACGTTGTGAAAAATAACACCCATGATGAGAACTGTAGTCCAAGGAATCCAAATAATATGAACGAATACTTGACTCGATTTTCTCAGGCAGGTGGCACAATGACGTCATCACCAGTCCACATGTGCAGGTGCACGTTGTGTCAACAAACGAAGTTTCTTTTCTTTTTCTTTCTTAATTGTTGTATGGGAAAGTGAAGCCTGGACCTTTACAAAGTCATCAATGGCGGAGACAGTGGTAGGAGGAGGTAGGAGGATGTGTACAGGAGGGGGCCTGACACGCCTACAGGGCCGGGGCAAGGTAAGCAATACCCCCTCCCTTCATACTAAGCATTCTCATTTATGAAAAAAAACAAAAAAAACTTGATGCTTGTTGGAAATAAGAACGAAAATCGAAAAATTGAATTTCATTAAAAACCAATCGTACCTACTTAATTGCCAGGTCGAAATTAGTAGCATATCCAAAAATTACAACAACAACAAAAAAAAGATGAAGTAGAAAATTTATTATTGATGAAAATAGTTTTCGCAAAAAAATTGCAAATTATAATTAAACACTGATTAAACAAGAGTTGGAATGCTAGCAGAGGAGGTTACTGTAATCTGTCTTGTAACATTTCTCTGGCAGGTCACTGGATCGTAAAATCGTGAAAATACATGTTTTATGTAAAAAATGCAGCAATATTTAACTAACTGCAACAATTAAATAATAACTAGCAGGATCTGCGGAAATTCCATGGGGAACGCTTTCATATGTGATATATTGATGTTGTCATTCTGTAGATGTTTAGCATAAATAGAGACGCTCTGATATTATTGTAGCTTTTTTGTTAAAACTGCAAAAGTATTTATCTAAGCTAGCAGGGACACCTTGCATAGCCCGGTCGTAAAGTCCGTTTAAATATGATATTTTAATTCTTGCAGATTTCGTATATATTATTATAGAGTTAATGTTCTATTGATTTTTATATATTATAAAGTTGTGATTTCAAAAATAAAAAAAAAACTATATCCATATGATTTGGGTGAATCAGCTTGAATCGAAACCAAAACCAACCCCAAAACTCTATCAGTAAAACTAACATCCATAGATCATCCCCTTCCACAAGTGCGGCTTTACGTTTGAGAAAATTATCTGCACATTTGAAATGTGTTTTTATGGAAAAATAATTAAATATTTACAGATTTATAAAGAAAAATAATTAAATATTTACAGATTTATAAAGAAAAATAATTAAATATTTACAGATTAATAAAGAAAAATAATTAAATATTTACAGATTAATAAAGAAAAATAATTAAATATTTACAGATTTATAAAGAAAAATAATTAAATATTTACAGATTTATAAAGAAAAATAATTAAATATTTACAGATTTATAAAGAAAAATAATTTAATATTTACAGATTTATAAAGAAAAATAATTAAATATTTACAGATTTATAAAGAAAAATAATTAAATATTTACAGATTTATAAAGAAAAATAATTAAATATTTACAGATTTATAAAGAAAAATAATTAAATACTTACAGATTTATAAAGAAAAATAATTAAATATTTACAGATTTATAAAGAAAAATAATTAAATATTTACAGATTTATAAAGAAAAATAATTAAATATTTACAGATTTATAAAGAAAAATAATTAAATATTTACAGATTTATAAAGAAAAATAATTAAATATTTACAGATTTATAAAGAAAAATAATTAAATATTTACAGATTTATAAAGAAAAATAATTAAATATTCACAGATTTATAAAGAAAAATAATTAAATATTTACAGATTTATAAAGAAAAATAATTAAATATTTACAGATTTATAAAGAAAAATGATTAAATATTTACAGATTTATAAAGAAAAATAATTAAATATTTACAGATTTATAAAGAAAAATGATTAAATATTTACAGATTTATAAAGAAAAATAATTAAATATTTACAGATTAATAAAGAAAAATAATTAAATATTTACAGATTAATAAAGAAAAATAATTAAATATTTACAGATTTATAAAGAAATATAATTAAATATTTACAGATTTATAAAGAAAAATAATTAAATATTTACAGATTTATAAAGAAAAATAATTAAATATTTACAGATTTATAAAGAAAAATGATTAAATATTTACAGATTTATAAAGAAAAATAATTAAATATTTACAGATTTATAAAGAATCGGAATCGGAATCAGTACTTTAACGGTGAATACTCCGATGAACTGCAAGCACTTGTACCCCCTCGACGTAAATATCCCCGAAAAACCCGACAAGCAGCAAGATTCCATCCCTTAACAGTTGAGATCCCTAGATGTAAGAGAGCCTCCTTCCCCAGAACCGCTAGACTTTAGAATTCCTTTCCGGGTTCCTGCATCCCCAACTGACATACAGTAGTTCAAGTGTAATGTGAACCGACATCTTGCTGCCCAACTCCCCACATAGTACCCCTGTAGCTTATGTCCTTGATAGTAGACCCCTACATCAAAGTGGCAATGTGCCTTGTTTTGGGGTGAAAATGTAATAAAATAAAAAAATAAAAATTGTACGAGAATCTTCCCATCACTATTATATATATATATATATATATATATATATATATATATATATATATACCCGTTCACATACACTTTTCACAATAAAGCTAGAACCCAGAACCAGATAGAATCGAGCAATTGCATCGACAACGGACAACGCCAGACCCAAAGTGGGTTTCGATGTACTGCATCTCATCAGTGACGTGCTAAGACATAGGCGCGAACCCAGGTTGTTGCACTCATGAAGTGTACAATACTGACGACCTAACCATATGAGCCACGGCGCAATCTATTGACTATGCCTCGATTTTAAATTCTTTTATTTTTATCCAGTTCTACATTCTACGATGTGACAAGCAACACATCCTATACAACTAAGAAAGTTACTGCTGGTATGTAGGCGGTAGATATCACATCTACAAATATTAACTGAAATTAGCCGACTCCTGTAATCTAATTTATTAAACTCACTATGTCTGTCTGTCTGTCTGTCTCCATATTTTCAAACTATCACCTCTAAAATTAAAAGTCTCAGAACGGTGCTAGGAGCCGTAAATGATTGGATTTTTTACGTTCTTTTATGGATCTTTAGCCGATTAATATTGTTTTTAAGGGATCAAAAATGGGTCAAAATTGAAAAAAATCGTTAAACATTTTGTAGATTCATCTTAGTTTATTTTTTATTTTTAATCACTTCATATGCCTGTCACATTGGTACAGTGGTAACGTCACCAGCTTTGAATGTTACAGTTTTGGTTTTAGTTTCGATTTTACCTGATGGCACCTAAATACGCTATTTTTTTATTTATTTATTTATTTTTTTTTTTTTACCTTTGAAATCACGATTCTGTAATAATATATACGAAATCTGGACAAATTAAAATATCATATTTTAGCGTATTTCACGACTGGGCAAAGTCAGCCCCCTCCCTACCCTGCTAGTATATATATATCATCGTATAACGATTAGATCAGGTTTGTTTTTGTTTTTAAGATTTTTAAGTGGTCTTAAATTTTTGATCAGCAGTATATATATATATATATATATATATATATATATATATATATATCGGTTTTGAGATGGGCATAAAAGGTATAACTATGGACATGCATGTTTCTAGCTTTAAGCCATCGATAGCATAGGTTAGGATTGAACTCATGACACCAGTATCCACAGTCTGATACTGTACAAATGAACCACTATTTGAATGTACGACTTTTTAGCCCTTTTAAATTTAAGATTTGCTTTTTTTTTGTTTTTTAGCCATATTAACAACTTGAAAATGCTGTTATTTCTTTTTCCGCTACCTTAGTGTTTTTTTTTAAGAACCATCAGCTTTTGTTATTCATATATATGAATTAGTCGCCCTTATTTTTTATGGGACGTATTTATTTATTTATTTATTTATTTATTACTAGTAGTTCAACCCGGCTTTGCTCTGGCCCTATGTACTGTTCATAACTTTTTATGCATATGTATATATATATTAAAAACTTTGACTCATGTCCAAGTAACCTACATCTAAAATTTCAACTGTTTAGACCCAAGATTGGCAGAGGAGTTTGGTAGTTTCAACTTTGACCTCTTGGCAGCCAAATTTTCGCCCAAAACTGATTAAAAAGCTTGCTGCATGTCTGAATACCCTTTATGTAAAATTTCAAGGGTTTAGATCCAAAATTGGTTGAATAGTTTGCTAAAGGCCAAAAAGGTCAAATCTTTTTAACTTTGATCTCTTGGCAGCCAAGTTTTCGGCTAAAAACCGATTAAAAAGCTTGCCCTAAGTCTGAATACACTTTATGTAAAATTTCAAATGTTTAGACCAAAAATTGGCTGAGTAATTTGGTAGAGAGCGCAGAGGTCAATTTTTTTTTTTTACTTTGATCCCAATTTTGACCCCTTAACATTTATTGTTTTGGACTTAAATCAAATTAAAAATTTGACCCATGTTCAAGTAACTTCTATCTAAAATTTTAAACCCAAAATTAGCAGAGGAGTTTGTTAGAGTTTTAAAAGGTCAAATCGTTGAACTTTGACCCCTTAACAGCAAAATTTCTGGCTGAAAATTGATTAAAAATTTTTTTTCCAAATCTCAGTACCCCTTATGTTAAATCTCGAGTCTGTAGACGGAAAATTGACAAAGTAGTTCGGTAGGAAAAATAAATTGTTTTAAGCAAATCAATATTATGTATTTAATCATCACGTAGAAAATACTAATATATCCAAAAATTATGAAAATTCATCAAATAGAACAACCGCTATTGTATTTTTAGTAAAATAAAGTCTATTAATATAGGCAACAAATATAGCACACCATGAACAAGTAATTTGAAATATTCGTTCCGAATTATGTTTCCTGTGTGTGAACTCTTCATTGTCTACTTTATAACGTCTAAGAAAAATTCAATTTTACCCAATGTTTTGTAAATTACTTTTAACTATAAATAACTTTCTACTCTATGAATTTTCGTAATTTTTGGATATATTACTATTTTCGACATGACAATTAAGTACGTTATATTGTTTTTGCTTAAAAATGACATATTAAAAAAAATCGATTCATCAACTATCTAAAAAAACACACATTCTATATTTGAAAAGAATTATTTCCAAAATAAGTTTTAATACACAAATAAAATATCCCATTCGGTTTAGAATATTATCAAATGGATGGAATACAAAATGATAGTAGAACATCACATTTTCGCATGATTGGTGTTTTGTTTAATTTTCGACTTTCGAGCGATTATCGAAAGTCCAAATGGCTGTAACGAAACCGCCCTTTTTTTTTTGTTGTTCTAACTCAGACTTGACACGACTTTTGTTTCAAAGTAAATAAACGCTTTAAAATAAGTTAAAATACAAAAATATTTATTCAGATAAATAAAAGGGTAATTTATCTTGCCTTTAGTAACATTTATTGACTGTATATTTATTTTTTTTCATACCTTTTATTTGTTTTGTTGAATATTGTTCAAAATACCTGAAATTTCTTATAGAGAGTTCAAAGATTCTGAAATCATTTTTTTTTTTTTTAGAAGGGAGTCACCTGAAGGCCACTCGAGGATAAGGGTTGATGAATGTAAGGTGGTAGTGTAGTAATCGTTAATGGTATGACTTGGGTATAATTTGATTATTCATGGGGACTGTTCAACAAAAATTTTTTTACATTAGACTTGAAGGCTACCAATCGGCGGGGAAGCAGGCCAGTGTTTCACAGGTGGGCAGTTCTAAGAAAAGCTTTGGCCGCATGTATGGAAGCGCTACCTCCCTCTGCAATTTTTTTTTTTATTTTCGTCTTTTTTTGCAACAGATTATTATCGAACGGTCACTAATCTACCAGATTATTAAAAATTCAATATTTAAGATTTTTAAAGGGGGTGCTCCGTTTCCAATATAACGGTCTGGTAAATCGATCCCCCATTTTGGAAGCAGCGACTTTTTTCGGCCAAATTTCACGAATTTAGCCGAATTTGGCCTTTTTTTTTTTTTTTTTTTTTAGCCTTTTTGACAAGACCAAACTGTCAAGGGTGTGAATTCTATAGAAACGTTGCTTTAATTTGAATGAAATAAAATACGCATCAAGTGTGCTTGAAAGCCAAATCACAACGTAATATTAGGAAAATAAACATTTTATTTGTTTAAAATTGATAACATAAATATATTTCAGAGCTAAACTCCATCCTCAGTATTTATTTTTTCTTTCTTTCATACTGAAGATGGAGTTTAGCTCTGAAATATATTTATGTTATAAATTTCAAACAAGTAAAATATTTTAATTTTATTTTTATTTCGGACTATTAGTCTCATCTTATCTTTTTATTGGTGCACAACGTTTCGGCCAACTTCCTCTGGCCTTCGTCAGGTGGTAACCGCGACGGATAGGAACTTTGAATCTCCTAACTGCATTCTCAGCCATCACTGCCATCCGTAGTTGTTGTCGTCTCACCACATTTTTGACCAATTACCT
Organism: Euprymna scolopes; assembly: GCF_053919585.1. NCBI lineage: Eukaryota > Metazoa > Mollusca > Cephalopoda > Sepiida > Sepiolidae > Euprymna > Euprymna scolopes. The sequence goes on along the minus strand of NC_136520.1, from coordinate 5,298,070 downwards.
CTGACACGCTTTGGGTGGGATTGAAACCGCTATCTTCAGACAATGTTTATCTGGAACCGTAGAGATTCAACGTCTCTATCAACTGCGCCACGGGCCCCGAAGGGCAATCAAGGTTGGAGTCTTTGATCTTATAAATCCACATTTTTATTTATTATCTGATCTTCCATAGTCGGGTCCGTACCGATTGGTATATATATGTATTATTCCTTAATTGGAATCAGATAATAAATAAAAATGTGGATTTATAAGATCAAAGACTCCAACCTTGATCGCCCTTCGGGGCCCGTGGCGCAGTTGATAGAGACGTTGAATCTCTACGGTTCCAGATAAACATTGTCTGAAGATAGCGGTTTCAATCCCACCCAAAGCGTGCCAGAGGTAATTGGTCAAAAATGTGGTGAGACGACAACAACTACGGATGGCAGTGATGGCTGAGAATGCAGTTAGGAGATTCAAAGTTCCTATCCGTCGCGGTTACCACCTGACGAAGGCCAGAGGAAGTTGGCCGAAACGTTGTGCACCAATAAAAAGATAAGATGAGACTAATAGTCCGAAATAAAAATAAAATTAACATACAATGCTCATCTCAAAAATAAAAAAATTCCAATTAAGGAATAATACAAGTAAAATATTTGTTTATTTTCCTAATATTACGTTGTGATTTGGCTTTCAAGCGCACTTGATGCGTGTTTTATTATATTAAAAGACTAAACTGCTTTTAAAAAAAGGCTAAATTCGCGAAATTTGGCTTAAATAAGTCGCTGCTTCCAAAATGGGGGATCGATTTACTAGAACGTTGTATTGGCACCCCTTAAAAATGATAAATATTGAATTTTTGGAGGGTAATCTTTTTTTTTTCATTTTTTTTTTTTTTTTGATAATCTTGTGGATTAGTGACCGTTAGAAAATAATCCGCCGAAAAAAAAAAAAAATCTAAGAAAAACGAAAAATAAAAAACTACGGGAGTAGGGGGGGGGTGTACCGGCGGTACACTGTACCGCTTTTATACGTGCACCATGCACCAAGCTTTGTTCATGAAACAGGAATCTGCGTTTTGATTTAGGCACATATAGAGAATGGGGGAAATTGTTGATAGTGGCTGTAACTAGTCGAGTGTTTTTGTGAAATCATTTTCAAATTTTCAACGCTCATTTTATTTATTTATTTATTCACATACGGATTGACGTGCTAATATTGTGTCGCCATCCGAAGTTTGAAAGTAATTTTGAAACCTTTAAAACTGTCAATTGGAAAGTAATTTTCTTTTTTTTTTTATAGGCCACAGTCAAGTATTAGGGTTTATTTACGCTGAGTAAGGAATTAACTCGTTTGAATTAAGGTTTAAAGACAAGTCTCCATATGATGGGTTGGGATACTTAAACAGAATACGGACCGTACTGAAATAATAACGTTATTATTTAGAAAGCCATTCTTAACATGGAGCGTTTTATATAACTATTCCGTACTTTCACCTGACAATTTGATGAACGAGATACAGTAAAAAAGTGGTTCTTATGCAGAATACAAAACGTACTGAAATAGTGCCGCTTTTATTTAGAAAACCATTCTTAACATTAGGAGAGAGAGTGTGCTTTGTTAACTATTCTGTACTTTCCTCTAATATTTTATTAAAAAAAGTACCGTAAAAATTGAATTTAACATAAAAATCTTGTCTAAATAATAATAATAATAATAATAATAATAATAATAATAATAATAATAATAATAATAATAATAATAAACGGTTCGTAAACTGCATAAGTATCGTAGTTTTCTTCAGGCCACGTTGTATTTCAATACAACAAAAAGATCAATTGAAAGTTGACCTCTAACCTCAAAATAGAGGTCAACATGAAAAAAGGTGAAAAAAATTCACACAAGGTCACAAAAGAATATTTATTATTTTTTACTTTGAAAATAAAAAAATTATATTTTTAAATTAAAATTAAATAAAAGCATTCAGTTTTAATTATTTTTAAACCCAATTCATTATTAAAAAAAATAACTTTATCATTTAAATTAAACTTTTTTTTTTTTTGCTTTTACTTTTTTGAAACAAGAATTTTAACTGAAAATAAACTATCGTTTTAACATTAAAACGTTTATGTTTGTTTAGTTAATTTCTTTCATTTTTATCAAGAAATTATAACGTTTGTTGACGATACATTTTGGTATCTACGGAAGCTCTGATGAACCAAAATTAAGTTCTGGAGTGACAAGGATGATCAACGACCCCACTTCTCACCCCTTTTGAATTGGCCTTGTGCCTAAGTTTTTTGTTCATGTTGATTTTTTAACCTGAATAAAAGATTTAATATCTTAACGTCTAATTCGAATGTTTGAATCAGAAAAAAATTTAAATGAAGAGTTTTAAGGTAGAGTTGAAATTTTATTTTTTTAAACCGTATTTTTGTACTATTAAATATTTAAATAAGTTTTTTCATTGTGTGTGTGTGTGTGTGTGTGTGTGTGTGTGTGTGTGTGTGTGTGTGTGTGTGTGTGTGCGCGCGCGTGCGTGCGTGTGTGATATCCTTTAAAAAGTTGAAAAAGATAAAGTTTATTTTAATTTAAACTTGGGTCACATCCGGCCATCCATAATACTTCAAGGAAATCGTTTTAATAAATTATTTTTAATTTTTTTTTTTTTTAATTTCTGTATTTATTTTTAAGTAAACGTTTTTCTAAAATGTTGTATAAATAAATGAAATTATAAAAATAAAGCAAAAAAAATCTATCGGTAAAATAGGAGAGAGAGAGAGAAAGAAAGATAAAGAGAGAGAGAGAAACAAATTGAGAGAGGGGGGAAGAGACAGAGAGAGAGTTCTATGACCTCAATTGCAAATCGTCGACAGTCGACATAATTGCGTAGCAGTTCTTACGAATCAAGTCGAAAGATTTCTTCTTTTTTTTTTTTTTTATACAGTCGATCTCAAAATTGTTTTGGAATTAATATTAAAATTAGAATAAAATTAATAAACGATAGCCTTCAAATAAAATAACAATATGTTTTTTTTTATTGCATCTTCTGTTACGGAAAAACGCGAAGTGTTTTCGTTTTCTCTCGGTTTGTTAGAAAGTAGCTTTCAACACAAAAACTAAGTGTTGTGACACAGCCTTCTATTTAGAAGGCCGTTCACTAAAGTCACGTGATCACCGACGTCACGAAAAAAAAGTGCAACGGCTACGGTACAAACTATTGTTGTCATTTTCTGTTTCATTTCTCAAAGAGATTTATTCGGAAGTGACCGTATTTTATTTCCTGAAAGATAAAGAATTATTTTACAGTTGGACATGCGTGATTAAAAGGGATTTTTTTTTTTTTACCGGGACGTTATATATATGTTAAAAGTCTATTTAATTACGAATTCGTAATTAAATAGACTTAGTGCAAATGGTATTATTTTACGATCCTTTTCTTCGTGATACAACAAATATTATGTTAACTGGGTTTGTATTATTGTACACATAGATTCGAAAAAGTTGTCAAAAAACAAATATATAACAAATAAATGTTACCAAAGGCAAGATAAATTACTTTTCTACCTAACTGGATATATTTTTTGTGTTTTTATTCAGTGTAACATGTTTATTCAGCTCGAAAAACATGCAATGTTTACCGATGTATTGGAAAATTCAAAATGGCAGCCGACTCTCTCTCTCTCGGAGAGGGTACGTTTGGGAAAAGGTATTATAAATAATAAACTAGACAAAATACTGTTAGAAAACAACCGAATGCATGTCAACTTATGTCACGGTAACATATATTGAGCGAATTTCTAACAGTATTTTGTCTAGTTTATTATTTATAATACCTTTTCCCAAACGTACCCTCTCCGAGAGAGAGTCGGCTGCCATTTTGAATTTTCCAATACATCGGTAAACATTGCATGTTTTTCGAGCTGAATAAACATGTTACACTGAATAAAAACACAAAAACTTATCCAGTTAGGTAGAAAAGTAACTTATCTTGCCTTTGATAACATTTATTTGTTATATATTTGTTTGACAACTTTTTCGAATCTATGTGTACAGTAATACAAACCCTGTTAACTTATTTGGTAATTGTTAAAATAGAGTCCGCAGATCGATTTTGAATATATGGTTTTAAGCTAAAACTGTCATCTAAATTTCAACCTCTGTCTCATCGACGTATGTTGCAGTTGCATCCCTCTGCCTGTTCTACGAGTATTTTAATGGTGAATGCTCCGACGAACTACAAGCCCTTGTACCCCCCAACAAATCCGACAAGCAGCAAAATCCCACCCCTACACCGTAGAGATCCCTAGATGTAAGAAAGACTTCTACTCTAATAGTTTGTTCCCCAGAACTGCTAGATTTTGGAACTCCCTTCCAAGTTCCTGCTTTCCTAACTGTACTGACATGCAGAAGTTCAAGTGTAATGTGAACAGACATCTCGCTGCTCAACTTCCTACATAGTATCCCTGCAACTTATGTTCCCGATAGTAGACCCCTACATCAGTGACACTGTGCTTTGTTTGGGGTGAAAATAGAATTTAAAAAAAAAAAAAACAGTACTTAATTGTCATGTCGAAAATAGTAATATATCCCAAAATTACGAACATTCATTGAGTAGAACAACTGTTTTTGTGTTTTTAGTAAAAAAAAAAAAAAAAAAAAAAAGCCTATCGCTATCGGCTAAAACGAAACGTCAGACATTAGAGTAGTGAAAAGGTAGACAAGTATGTCCCCTGTATTCACAATCTTTAAGGTGTTCAAATCTAGGGAAAATGCAATTTTCTCCCAATTACTTTTAACTCTAAATAATTTTCTACTCAATGAATTTTCATAATTTTGGAATATATTACTATTTTCGACATGACAAGTAAGTACTGTTGTTTTTGCTTAACTGCAAGAAATTCTGCAGAAATAAGCAAGCTTTTTATTGGACGGTTTCTCTGTCCACGGATTTATTTTAACCAATCAAATTGCATGTTATAACTAACTGCCGAGAATGTTCTTGGCGCCAATATTCCATTTTTCAGATCAGAATCCAAAAAGATGCAGAGTTGGACAGACGTGGATTTCTCACGTGAATCGAGGCAGCGAAAAATACTTTGTTGCTTTGAAACGTTTTAATGCCTAAATGCGGAGTGGAAAATTATCGTTGCAATTTCCAATGCCCTTAAGTAGAGCGAATTTATATTTGCACGCTTGTGCTACAATTTGATGTCTGTCAAGACGAAATTAAGGTCCACAGTTTGACCTGCTTGTCCGCCATTGGACTGACTCGAAGGACATCTCGTGGATGCCCAGCTAGCAGTATCCATCTTGGAAGACACCTGAACTCCAACCTGTGCACTATTTCGTCAGTGGGAATTTTTACCCAGCCTTTATCGAAGACGAGCCCATAATAGCAGATAGCTGAAGAGACACATCTTTTGCAACTTGGGACTTTTTTACTTTAATAAAATTTATGTTGAAGTCTTAAGGTGAGCTTGTTGTAATTTTCTGTTTGGTTTTCTTCCATTCTGTCGAGGGCAAAAACCTTGTGAGAGAAAATCTCACATAACACAACATATTTTTAAAAAGCAATCTGACAACTCTAATCTTAACAAGCACTGATTATTTTTTTTTTAACATATTTTCTTATAAGGATCTAAGAAAACTGAATTTTTCATCAGAACGTTGAAAATTTAAATTTATTTTATTCTTTAGTTTTTAAACAATTCTTAACAACGAATTTAAAACCATTTTTTAGCAATTTTTTTTAACCTTTTAAAGCTAAAAATAATTGATTAAAAATAATTTAGATTTTTTCAATGAAAATTCACATTTTTTTTTTTTTTTTTTTTTTTTTACAAAGGCATCACCACATTATCAAGGCCCAGAGGCCACTCAAGGATAAGGGTTAAAGAGTGTACAGTAGAAGTTGGTCAATATAGTAATCATTAGTAATGAAAATTTGGTAAATTTAATAACTTATATGGAACGGCTCATCAAGAACTTATTTACTTTAGACTTGAACAAAACCATATTGTAGTCAGCCGGAAAGCAGGAAAACGGAAGACAATTCCACAGGCGTGCAGTTCTAAGAAAGAAGCTTTGTTCATGGAATCTACGTTTAGGTTTAGGGACAGATAAAGAGTGGGGGAAATTATTGATAGTGTTTACAGCTAGACGAGTGTTTCTTGTGAAAGTTTGGCGAGGGGGGACCATAGATTGAAGCTCAGTTGAACACTTTCCATGAAAATAACGATACATCAGAGACAAACTCGCAACATCTCTTCTGTGAGATAGAGGTTGCAAGGAGGAGAAAAGGACATCTCCTACGAGGCTACGAAGTCTATTTTGAACTCTATCAAGGCAGGCCAAGTCCTTTCTAGCAGCTCCTGCCCAGATGTGGCAACAGTATTCCATTCCATACATGGTTTGTTTTTTCTAATAATTAAAAAAAAACAAAAAAACAAAAAAGCAGCATATCAGATATTTTAAACCTTTTTTTTTTTTTTTCCAAAGCGACTGTCGGTCTGCAATATTGGGTTTTTATATATACTTTGCATGATATAAGGCACGATTCGAATGGGAGCAAATTTTATGTGTAGGGCTGCTGTTGTATTATATTTTTTAAAGAAAAAGTTTCTGCTGATTCACAGACTAGCTGCGGTCTGCACCGCTTTCAAAATTTCCGATAGGCTCATAAGAGTAGTGGTCGATGGACAAAAATCAGAGGCCTGCAGTATTAATGCTGGAGTCCCTCAGGGGTCAATCCTGGGCCCAACTCTCTTTCTGATCTACATCAATAACCTCCCTAAACACATACTTAAATCATTCGTTGACATCTATGCTGATGACACGACCATCTACGGCAACACATCAAAGGCTGTAAATGACAAAGTTCTCTCTGATTCTCTCTCCTCTGATCTCGAGCGCGTGGTTCAGTGGGGGAAGACGTGGCTGGTTACCTTTAATGCATCTAAAACCAAACTCCTATCCTTACATCATCAACGCTCTGATCCCCATCTGGCATCAATTGTGATGGATGGCTCTCGTCTGGGAGAGGCCCCGCGTTTTGACAAGCTTCTGGGTTTGACCTTTACTCCTGATCTGAAATGGAACACGTACATCAAGTCTGTTGCCAAGGTCGCTGGAAAGATGGTGGGATCCTTCTACCGCTCCAGAAGATATCTCACTACTGATGCAATTCTCTATCTATATAAAAGCCAAGTACGTCCAAGGATGGAATACTGCTGCCATATCTGGGCAGGAGCTGCTAAAAACAGCCTATCCTGCCTTGACAGAGTAAAAAATAGACTTTGTGGCTTAGTGGGGGATGCCCTTTTCTCTTCCCTGCAACCTCTCTCCCACAAAAGAGACGTTGTGAGCCTGTCTCTGTTTTATTGTTATTTCCATGGCAAGTGTTCGTCTGAGCTTCAATCTCTGGTCCCCCCTCGCCAATCTTTCACGAAAAACACCCGTCTAGCCGAATCCACTGTGAAAAATTTCCCCCACTCTTTATCTGTGCCTAAATCAAAACGTGAATTCCATGAACAAAGCTTCTTTCTTAGAACTGCACACCTGTGGAACCCTTTTCTGTCTGCCTGCTTCCCACCTGACTACAACTTGGATGTGTTCAAGTCCAACGTTAACAAATTCCTAATGAACCACCCCCTTATGTAAACACTTCACCAAATCTCCACACTAACGTAATGTACTTGCAATAACACTTATCCCTGAGTGGCTTCCGGGCCTTGATAAGTGATGACCACTGTGTAAAAAAAAAATATTTTAAAAAAACCTCTAACAAATTTTTCTCCAATTGAAGAATACTTTGTTGCTTTGAGATGTTTTAATGCCTAAATGTGGAGTGAAAAATTATCAGGACCATACCAGATGCCAAGTATCTTGCAAGGCCCGTTGCTTCAGCTAAATGGCCCCTGAAGAGAGACTCCACTCCAGGCACCGATGTGCAAGCCAGAAGATTTGTCACAGTTAATTTGGATCTCATTTCATACTATCCGATTTCTGTGCCAACGACACTAATCTTATTACAAGTACTGTTACACTGTTAGCATAGGCAGAGTACTTAACCAAATGGTCCCAACACAACACATAGAGCATCGGTAATAAATAAAGGGCTCTCTCAGTCTTTGACAGATTGACAGACTATGGTTACCCATGAAGGGATGCATGCGCGTGAAAGTCTTATTGGCAGGAGGTGCACAATCTCTAACCACACCTCTCCTAAGTCAACATTGTTGAATACCAGTGGCAAGTGAAATGTACATACAAGACGACTAGAAACAAATGCCAAGATAAGCGAGGAACACATACAGTGCCTAGAATTCCCAAATGGTCACCCATCTGCTACTAACCAGGCTCGCCGTTGCTTAACTTTGGTGATCTAACGAGAACCGGTGTGTCAACGCGATTATGCTGTATATATCGGTGATAAATAGGGCTGTGACAACAGCATATTCTTTTCATTGTTTTGACTCTTGAGTATATATCCATTAATATCTTATGTTTTTATATGGACAGATGTGGTTTTTGGTTGATTAAGTGTGTCTGTGTCGGACATATACCCAAGAGTCAAAAGAATGAAAAGAATATTCTATTTATCACCCTAGTGATAAAGGACAACCTTGACAAAAAGACGGGGATAAGATGAAGGGCCTCAATTTCTTCCCATTTATTTCTACTATCATGATCTACCAATATAAAAGCCAAGTACGTCCAAGGATGGAGTACTGCTGCCATATCTGGGCAGGAGCTGCTAAAAACAGCCTATCCTGCCTTGACAGAGTACAAAATAGACTTTGTGGCTTAGTGGGGGATGCCCTTTTCTCTTCCCTGCAACCTCTCTCCCACAGAAGAGATATTGCGAGCCTGTCGTTGTTTTATCATTATCCCCCTGACAAGTGCTCGTCTGAGCTCTAATCTCTGGTCCCTCCTTGCCAATCTTTCACAAAAAACACCCGTCTAGTTGAAACCACTGTCAGTAATATTCCCCACTCTTTATCTGTGCCTAAATCAAAACGTAGATTCCATGAGCAGAGCTTCTTTCTTAGAACTGCACGATTGTGGAACTCTCTTCCGTTTGCCTGTTTCCCACCTGACTACAACTTGGATGTCTTCAAGTCCAACATAAACAAATTCCTGATGAACTGCCCTCTTAAGTAAGACACTTTATCAAATCTCCAATACTAACTATTACTACAATATTATTGATTACTGTACACGCAATAACCCTTATCCCTGAGTGGCCTCCGGGCCTTGATAAGTAGTGATTTCTTTGTGAAAAAAAAAATCACGATGGGCCCAAAAACGAAATTGCATGCCAAAACTGGTAATATAATTTAAAAGTATAATTAAAGAAAATTGGAATGTTCTACATACAGACATTGGCGATAGGAATTGACCAATCAAATGGAGCCACGTTCTGCTAGCAACCAATCAGAAAGCAGAATTGCTCCATAAAAATATTGGATCTTTTAGAGTTCCCGCACACAATTTTTCGTGTCCACATGAAAAAGATCTTGGCTCTTTGCCTGCAAAATTTTAAAGTCCAAAACTTATACAGATGATCTACCCATTGAAAACTCTTCTGAAATTAAACATGGCTTTCAATTCAAAAGTTGCGCTTCATCAGATGATCAGTCTTAATCTTGGTTTCTTCTGGAAAAGGGGGAAGAATTGCTGTTTTGATTAAAGAGAGTAGAAAGTGGGCCAGTGGCGGCTCGTGCATGGAGCTGTGGGACTGCAGCACCCCCAAGTTATTTCTACACAATATCTATCTATATATCTATAAAAGTGAACGTGTCTGTGTGTCTGTCTGTCTGTGTACATTTCCCTACGCAATAACTCTGTCAATTTTTAGTCTATAGACTCGAAATTTGAAATACCGGGTACTGAGATTTGGGAAAATCGATGTGATGGGTGTCAGCCAGAAAGTTGGCTGTTAAGGGGTCAAATTTCAACGATTTGTCCTTTAAGAACTCTACCAAACTCCTCCGACAATTTTGGATCTAGACACTTGAAATTTAAGATATAGGTTCCTTGAACCTAGATCTAACTTAATAAAGTGATTTGAGCCCGAAACTATAAATTTTAAGGGGTCATAATAGGGGTCAAAGTTTTAAAAAATTAACCATTTTTTTTGTTTTTTTGCTTTTTTTGCACAGCATACACCTCCAAACACCCGAGCAACGCCGGGCACCCCTGCTAGTTAATGATAAAATTATAAATAATACATTTGTTTTTTTATTATTATTATTTCATTTTTTCTATGTGTACATTATAAAACTTTAATGTCGGTATCTCCAAATTCATATAAAAACAAAAATAAAACTTGCTTGGAGCTGTGAAATTCACAGTTACACTTTCTTAATGAAATTCTGTTGTGCGCATGCGCGGATTAGACGCTTTAGACAGCCGATGAAACCCTCTTGAGGAACTGTCGCTTGTCGCAGCTCTGTGTCGTGAAATTCGTTGTTTGCTTAGAGTGTGCGCCTGTATATATATGATAACATTGTTATTGAAAAAAAAGGAGGTTTACTTACATTTTTTTTAATTATTATTAAAATCTGCATATAACGTGTTCTTGTACATAAAATATTGTCCTTTTTTTAAATATGCACACTTTTAGCGTTGCGATTTAAGTCGGTAGCAGACGGAAATATATAATATGCAGAAACTGTTTTTTTTTTTTATTAAAAGTATTCGGGAATTTAGCAGTGAAGCTAACATGTGACCAAGGGTAAAACCAAATATACAATAAATAAATCTTACCATAAAAATAAATTTACTTTTCCATCTACCTGCCTTTTTGTTTGTTTTAAGTAGTTTTAAATGCTATTTATTTTGCAACAACTAAACTTTACAAAAAAAAAAAAACTGTTTACATTTTTTCCTAGAAGCAAACAAGCGAAGAAACAGTTTATGTTGAAAATACATTTTAGTTAGAAATCTTTTTAACTTGTATGTTTTAGATATAAAAAAAATTAGCATGTATTTGCCTCCAACGAGGATAATGTTAGAAGTTTTACACTTTGAAAACTGGATTTTTTACACAAGTTTTTTTTTTAATTAAAATGTGTTTGTAAGTAAAAAAAAAAAAAAAAACAGTTTTTATAACTATGCAATTTTAAAACTTTACATTGAATTTGTTAGGAGATGGGGCAGATAATACGCATTAAAAAAGTAATTAGAAATCCTTCTGGACCAAGACAATTTTATTTTTTTGTTTTCTTTGGGGTGAAAGCTACATTAAAATTCGATGTTTTATAATGCTTATATATGACATCCTATTTTCTTATAATAAATCTCCACTTTATGTCGATCTTTACCTGCATGAGTGCATGGGAAGGTCAGAAAATAGCCAAGTTTGTTTTTTCTTTTTACATAAAAAGCAAGTTGTTAAAAGATTTGTAAATAAAATTTTGTATCTTTAAATATTTTTGTTTGTTTGCTCACTATATAAAAATGTAAACTTTTTTTATTTTGTATTTTATTTATAAATACGTTTTGTGATAAATACATTTTTAAAAATAAATTTTGTAAATAAAACTGTTATTAAATAAAACGCTATTTTCAAATACTAAACTCCTAAATTAACCCTCGTAGGGAGGCAAGTAAATTTCAAAGTTTTTCTTTTTTGTTTTTATAAAAAATAAATTATTTTTAAAAATGTTTTTCGTTTGTTTGCAAAAAAAAAAAAACGCAAACTTTTATTTAATCTTAAAAGTTTAAAAGGAATAAATGTATATATTATTTTTATTATTCTGTAAAGTGTACATAATTTTAAAAAATATTTTTAATAAAAATGTTTTTGCTTATTATCCATTTCTGATTGATTATTTATCTTTGTTATATATTTGAATATTTATTTGAATGTTTGTTTATTATTTGATTAAATATTTATTTATATATTCAAATTTCTTTTACACGATATTAAAAAAATACGTAAAATTTTCGAAGCAGCACCCCCACTAATCTCAGGCACAAGCCGCCACTGAAGTGGAACCTGAGTTTACTTTTGGCATCCTCGTAACTCTCACTTGTTTTATTTTGTCCATTAGCAGTCCAGATTCCCATAAGCGATGTTTTTGACAAAGGAGAAAGAATTGCTGTTTTCTAGGTCGAAATCTGTCAACACTGATTGTTGATGCTTTTTTTTTTTTAGCTCCTTACATCAAGTGGCTTCATGCCTTGACTGGAGCGATTTCCATATATAAAAAAACGGTAATTTAGCAGAGAAGCCAACAAACAACTATACGAAAAAATGTTATCAAAGGCAAGATAAGTTACTTTTCTACCTAACTGGATAATTTTTTAGTGTTTTTATTTTATGTAACATGTTTATTCAGCTCGAAAATCATAGTGTTTACCGATGTATTGAAAAATTGAAAATGGTGCTGAACTCTCTTCTGAAAACGGTAAGTTTGGGAAAATGAGTTAAAAATAAAAAAATATAAAATATACTGTTAGAAAATCGATGTTACAGTGACATAGGCTGGCATATAATCGGCGAGTTTTTAACAGTATTTTGTATATTTTTTATTTTAACTCATTTTCCCAAATTTACCGTGTTCAACAGCGAGTCCAGCGCCATTTTAAATTTTCCAATACATCAATAAACATTGTATATTTTTCAAGCTGAATAAGCATGTTACATTAAATAAAAACACAAAAAAAAATTAAAAGACATTATCCAGTTAGGTAGAAAATAACTTATTTTGCCTTTGATAACATTTGTTTGTTATATATTTGTTTTTTGACAACTTTTCCGAATCTATGTGTATAGTAATACAAATCCGAAAAAAGATATATATATATATATATATATATATATATATATATATATATATATATATATATATATAATAAATAAATGTTACTGTAGTCAATAAAAATTAATTTTATACCTACCTGGCTCATTTGTTTTGGTTTTCAAGTAGTTTTTATTGCTCATTATTTAATTTCAAAAATTCAGTTTTTCCAAGCGGATTTGAAAAAGAAAATGGTGGCATTTTATTATTTGAAAGAAGGAAGCCTCGTTTTGAATTCAAGGTTTAAATTTAATTTTTTTTTTTTTTTTTTTTACGAGAGTACCCAGCATAGTATCAACACCTCTAAAGCCGGTCTTAACATGGAGAGGTTGGAGGTGTTCATTCTAAAAGTAGTTCTTAACATGAGGAGGTTGGGGGGGGGGTTATTCCTAAAGCCGTTCTTAACATGGGGAGGTTGGGGTGTTTGTACTACGCTGGGGACTCTGATAAAAAAAAATACACCCCAAAATGCAAAGCACCTGTAAACCTTGAATTCAAAACGAGTCTTGTTTTTTTTTTTTTTTTTCAAAGAAGAAAATGCCGCCATTATTATTTTATTATTATTATTATTATTATTTATTTTTATTTTTCAAATTCGCTTGAAAAAAAAAACTGAAATTTTTTTTTTAGATTAAATAAAAAACAATAAAAACTACTTGAAAACCAAAACAAATGAGCCAGGTAGGTATAAAATTAATTTTTATTGGCTACGGTAACATTTATTGCTTGTATATATATATATATATATATATATATATATATATATATATATATATATATATATATATATATATATATATATTTTTTTTTTTCCGTATAGTTGATTGTTGGCTTCTCTGCTAAATTACCATAATAAACGTCCATGTCCTATGAAATTTTGTAATATCCGTTTTTAAGTACTGCTACTTGTTAAGTGTATCAGAATTTTGTGGAATTTTTGACACACCTAACACGAAACTGCGAATAAAATATAAAACACTCGTAATTTCTCTTTTAAAAGTGGGTTGTTTATTTTCTTTATGGAATATACTTCCAAAATAAACTATTAAAGTTCTTTAAAAAATAATAGAAATATTATTTTTTATTTAAAAAAAAAACAATGTTTACAAAGTGCCTGCGTGCGTTCATGCAGCCATTTTTTTTACGTAATGAAATCAATTGAATTGTACGAGTTAATTTTTTTTCAATTTTTAAACTTTAAAAATCTATCAAGTTTTCTATTGGTTCAATTTTTACGATATTTTCAGGGTCAATGTGAAATTTTATGCTCTTTCCAATAAACCGAATATAATATTTTAGACAAACATTATTTTTTAATTCACCCCCCACCATTTTGAAATGTCTATTAAAAAGTAAATAATTAATTTACGTACCAAAGTTTTATATATCACAAATTGAAGATAAAAGATCAATAAATAAAATATTCTAATTTAAAACAAAAAAAGTGTTTTTTGGAAATTTACCTGTAAAGTCCAAAGTGTAAAACCTTTTTTTTTTTTAAACCACGTTGATTTTTTTTATTAAGTGAAAGCCCATGTGGTGCTTACATAAATATCGGATGCTGACAATTTTTTCTATTTCATTCAATGTTTTCTTTTTTAGATATTAAAAAAAAAATTCACTCGATAAAGTAGAAATAAAATATACTATTTAAAAACTCATGTATTTCATTAAGAGAATTAAAAATAAAATCGGCAGAGTGGGTTTGTTTTTAAACGGCAAAAACTATTTTTTTTTTTTTATTACATTTTCACCCCAAACAAGGCACATTGCCACTTTGGTGTAGGGGGCTACTATCAGAGGGAAACATCTACTGGGGTACTATGTAGGGATTAGGGCAGCGAGATGTTGGTTCACGTTGCACTTGAACTTATGCATGTCAGTACAGTTGGGGAAGCAGTGACCTGGAATGGAATTCCAAAGTCTAGCAGTTCTGGGGAAGAAACTACTGGAGTAGAAAGATCTTTTACATCTAGGGATCTCTACAGTGTGGGGGTGGGATTTTGCAGCTTGTCGGGTCTGTCGAGGGTGTTCACATTGTGGGGGCACAAGTGCTTGCAGTTCTTCAGAGCATTCACCATTATAATACTTGTAGAACAGGCAGAGGGATGCAACGTTTCGATGATGGGACAGGGGCTGAAGTTTAGATGCCAGTTTAGGGCCTATCAGATTTGCGACTCTCTTTTGAACCCTGTCAAGGAGCGAGAGACTAGTAGCCGATGCACCGGCCCAAATATGACAGCAATACTCCATACATGGGCGAATAGTGGCCTTATAGAGGTACAGGATACTTTCGGGTGTTAAAAGTTTTCTAGCACGGTAGAGAGAGCCCACCTTCCTTGCAGCGGCCCTGGCAATGCCCTGGATGTAATTGTTCCAACTCATTAAGTGCATGTGTTCAGTTTCCAAGTACGGTGGCCCAAAAATATTAATATTGGTTTACAGCACGCACTAGAAAGAGAGACTAATTGTGACACTTGGTGCAGATATTTGCCTCTCTTTATTTCAACTGTGAAACACATCTGATCGCACGTTCTTTTGAATATTTGCTTAAAAAAGTATTTTATTTAAAAAGGACATGGAATATAAAATATAAATATGGATAAATTCTTAACAATGAAGAATGGAAGTACCCATTGATTAGTATTTTTTATAGGTAAGTGATTTTTTGGAATTTATATATATTTTATAATCGAAGTAAGTAAATTTTTGTTGATTTTAACTATAGAGATTTTGTTTGTATTTGTATGATTTTAACTATAGAGATTTTGTTTGTATTCAAAATAATTAAACCTTTTGGTACTTGTACAGTTTAATCAAGACATTAATGAAAATATGGGAAAAAAAAGTTTAAATTGTATGTATCTGTTATGGAATGAAGTTCTCCGGAAAAAAAATTCACTTAATTTCATCAAGTAGTTTTTTGATTTTTCTTTTTTACAGCGAAAAAACAATTTTTTATGATACCGAGCAAAAGGTTCGATTTTTAGGAAGAAAAGCTAGTATTAAAGATGGGGAGGGAGTGTCGGCACTTTAAACTGAGTTATCTCCCCGTGTCGTGTTCAAAAAATTCCAAAATGTCTACTTTCAACGTTTCAAGGTGTATCAGAAATTTGGAGGAATTTTTGACACCCCTAACAGAAAACTGCGAATAAAATATAAAAAAACTCGTAATTTCTTTTTAAAGTGGGTTGTTTATTTTCTGTATGGAATATACTTCCAAAATAAACTATTAAAGTTCTTTAAAAAATAATAGAAATATTATTTTTTATTTTTTAAAAACAGTGTTCACAAAATGTTTATAAAATGCTGGCGTGCCTTCATGCAGCCATTTTTTTTACGTAATAAAATCAATTGAATTTTGAGTTAATTTTTTTTCAATTTTTAAACTTTAAAAATCTATCAAAAGTTTTCTATTAGTTCAATTTTTACAATATTTTCAGGGTTAATGTGAAATTTTATGCTCTTTCCAATAAACCAAATATAATATTTTAGACAAAGGTTTTTTTCCAAATCCACCCCCTCCCCCATTTTGAAATGTCTATTAAAATTTTAATAATTAATTTATGTACCAAAGTTTTATATATCACAAATTGAAGATAAAAGATCAATAAAGAAAATATTCTAATTTAAAACAAAAAAAAAGAGTTTTTTTTGGAAATTTACCTGTAAAGTCCAAAGTGTAAAACCTTTTTTTAAATGGAAGCTTATGTTATGCTTATATCGTCAAGTAAATACCAGACACTGACGGCAAATTTTTCTATTTCATTCAATGTTTTCTTTTTTTAGATATTAAAAAAAAATAAAAATGTAGTCGATAAAGAAGTAATAAAATATGTCAATCAAAAACTCGTGTATTTCATTAAAAGAATCTAAAAAAAAAATCAGTGAAGTGGATCTTTTGTTTTAGGGGAAAAACTTATAGGTGAATGTGCGTTTCTTTTTTAACTACGGAGGATGAAAAATACTAATTTTGGTTAACACACGCAATAAAAAAGAGACATTATTTATGTCACTTGGATGAATCCATATTTGATAAATTTCATATTAGCAGCAGCACGTTACGAAAATGCGATTTTCTATGACCCTTGCTTTAAAAAATCCTTTTATTTAAAAAATACATGGAATTTAAAATATAAATATGGATACATTCTTAACAATGAAGAATGGAACTACCCATTTAATAGTATATTTTTTTAAGTAAGTGATTTTTTGGCATTTATATGCATACATATATTGAGAAGCAAGTCAAAATATGTTGATTTTCTTTATATTTTTTTAAAAAAAACCGCTTTAAAAAAAACAAATATTGCATAAGTTGCTATTAAACCTGTTATTTTTTTTTTAATTTTGGTCTTTGCTTCTTTAATTGAAAAAAATTAGGGTTTGAATTACATTTTTCAAGTAGTTATAAGCTTCAAAAACTAGTAAGTTGAATTATTAAAGTTCTGATCATCATTTTTAATGGCCACTTTCTGATACACCTGTCATAAAAAAAAAAGCTGTAAAAACTACTCAATCAAATTAAGTGGCATTTTTTTTTCGGAGAACTTCAATCCATAACGGATATGTGCAATATAACCTCTTTTCCAATATTTTCATTTTTTTTTTGATGTCTTGATTAAACTGTACAAGTGCCGGTATTTTTTCTGTCCATGTTTCAAAGTATCTCATCAAATTTTGACAAAACTTTAAGCAGTTATGGAGTTATCTCCCCTGTTGCCCCCCCCCCCTTCGTCCTCGTCAGTGAAATAGGCATGGCCAGGATATGACCGATTTCATTAAAATTTGATTTTCCTCTCTAAAAAAAAAACACTTGATCAAATTAAGTGAAAAAATTTTTATGGGAACTTGCTACTTCACAGGAAACGTGGACCCTGCATAAACGATTTTATGCTTTAATGACTGCTCCCTGAAAGCGCATGCGCAAAAGGTTCTCATTTTGTTTATTTAATCACAACTTTTAATAATAAAAATAAAATAAAATAAAAACAAGCACAAAATAAAAGGGTATTTTTTTACGACCTGCCCCATCGTAGTATAAACACTTCCAACCACCCCATGTAAAGAACAGCTTTCGGAATAACCCCCCCTCCAACCTCCCCATGTTAAGAACTGTTAGAAATTTCAGAATGCAAGGGCGATAACTGCTGGATTATTCCAATCACGCGAATATTTGACCAATGAAATTGCATTGTTTCAGTTGCTGCGGAGGATTCAGGAATTGGCGGGAATATTGTGTTTCTTAAAACAGATTTCAATCCCGCGTCGAGCAAAGCTGACGCGTGTTATCTCGCTCCGTGCCTAATGAACTAAGGCAGGGTTCTATCCCATTTGTTATCTCCGCTCATTTAAATGCGGATACAAGCCTGAGGCTAAAATCTTCTATGGACTAATTACTTCATTATCATTGCCCGCAGGGGGGCATACTATTTTATGGAACATCGATCGCAATGTGCGTTGTTCTTATTGACCAGTCTGGAAGGATTTCGAGAACCCTCAACCATTTCTACGAGCGGCCGGATTCAACCAGCATCTTCCACAAGAAGAAAACTACCTTCACCTTTCGAGGCATGAACTACCCGCCATTTGGCTGAAGCTAAAGAGGGCACTCTTTTGCAATATGGACTCATTTTTACGTTTCTTGTAAATAAAATATTCTTGAAATTAAGATGAGCCTTTGTTGCTTTTCTGAGTGTCTCTTTCATTCTGCCAAAGGCAAAAACGAGTAAGAGAATTTCTTACACCGTTTTTATTGCAAAAGATATCCCCCCCTCCAATTTTTTTTTCTTATGAGTAATAACGTTCTTATTGCATAAGATTTCGATCCCCCCACACACACACACACACATTATTTTGGATTTTTTCCTTTCATTGTGTCGCCTTTAAAAAAAAAAAAATTTGATATTCATTTTTATATTTAATTTGTAATGGTCCTTAAAAAACCATGTGCTTTGAAAAAAAAAATAATATATTGAATATTCATTCTTATATCAAATTGTAATGGTCCATAAAAGAACTTATTCATTGAAAATAAATATTATTTCATGTAAATTGTAAACTGAAGTTTTAATTCGTAAAAAAAAAATACCTTTCAAATATTTTACGATAATTGTAATCGTTTGAATAATGTATGGAAAACAATTATATATTAATTCTTGAATTTATAATTGATTCATTGTTGAAATGTGTTGTCGTAATGTCGGTCTGAACTTTCCTTATGGGTTTAAATTCCTTGTTCATTGAGAGTTTCGAATTTTGTTGACGTAACCCCCTTCAGTTGTTCTCGTCGGAGAATCTTTTTCGCGCCCTTTGCTTTTATTTCCCCACGTGGGAACGGCCATTTTTTTTTTCTCGTGTTGTGCCCTTCAAACATGGCAAATTCAAATCTCATTGGTCGAATTGAGGCTAAGAAGTTTTGTATAACGGCTTCTTTGGATTGGATGAACGAGAGAGGAGGTGGGCGTTGTATAAATAATTTTTCTTCCGACATCGAGAAACGGTTGTCTGAAGTGGACGATTTATTAGATCAGTTAATTTTAAAGTCCCCAGATGAGGAAACACTAAATATCTGTCGTGACTTCGAAATGTTTAAGGCAGGAGTCCACGACAGACTGGCTGAGCTCCAGCCGGAGATTGAGAAATCAAGAGATATTGTTCCCATGAAAATGGAGTTGGAGTGCCCCCCTTGAGTGGGGATCCAACTCCCAATAAGTTTGAATTCCGTGGGTTCCTAAGGAAATTTAAATTCTGTACTGCGAACATGAAAAGTGCAGATAAATTATTATTGCTAAAATCCAAATTATCAGGAGAGGCGTTTAATATTATTTCTAGGTTTGATATGATTCCCGAGAATTACGACGCAGCTTTGGAGTGACTGAAGGAAAAATATTTAAATCCTTCAGCAACTATGAACAAAATATTCAATGACATTATTCCAAAACCAGACCATTATGCGTCTTTGAGGGATATCAGAATCCTCGTCCAGCGAGTCAAACTTGAACTGACGGAGATGGATAATTCCTTTGGCACGGATTTTCTTACAGATAAATCCACCTCAGGAAGATTAATAGCTCATATTCTGTTCGCTAAATTTCCGAACAGTGTTCGCAGAGAAATAATGAATAAATCCTGTGAACGGTTTCCTTCTTTAAAGTCTATTTTAACGTATACGTTTGACGTTATGGACATAATAATGGCGTCGCCTTTAAATGCATCAAGGCGGGAAAAATTCCCGCCAAACATGTCGGGTTCGTTGAATGCTGGAACCCTCGTGACAAAGAATTTGGAGCCTAAACAAATCAAGTCCTTTCAGAGTAATAATAACTCTAAGTCTTTCGTCAAAAATGGCGAAAATAAATTTTGTAAATTGTGTCAGGTTGATGGTCACCTGACAAGAGTTTGTTCTAAATTTCCAAATTCGGAATCTAAAATTATTCGAGCGAAAGAATTAAGATTATGTCTCCGGTGCCTCGGTGAGCACTCAGAGTCCAGTTGCAGGGGGGTTAAGGGGTTCCCCTTCCCTTGCAGTAATTGTGGTTTAAAAAAACAGTATTCCTTAATGTGTCCTAAAGGCTCTAGGTCCTTTGTGGGACGTACTTTCGTGGTGGATCAGAACAAGAGTATTAGTCCTGTACTCAAGATATCTATGAAGGTTAAAGGGCACCCGGTTTATTTTTTTCTGTCTGATAGATACGAGTAGCCAAAAATCCTTTTTCTCTAAAATAATTCTGGACTGGTTGATTCACAACAACTGAGACGGTACAAATGTCCGTCAATACCCTTGTGGGGAATAAGTCCTTACGTCTTTCAGAGCTGGAAGTGTCTATCAAATTGGGACATCAGCGTCCTTTTTATCATTCTGCATTGTTTGTTGAAAATTTGAAATTGAAATTTAACATAAACAGGTTCGACGAGATTACGTCGAATTTAACTGAAAAAGGGTATAAGTTTTGCCCTGGTTATTCTGAACTAAACGGTTCTAACATTCTCGGTATCATTGGCCTGGATCTTATTCCTAGAATCCATAATCTCAGTTTAATTAAGTGCTTGGGAGGTTCCGCTTGGAAACTCCCCAATTATATCATTCCCTTCGGTGAGGGGTCAAATTTTTTAAACAAAAATGATAAGGCTGTGGAAAAATTGCCAGCCTTCGATTAAGTTATTAAAACACTCCCTATGTGTCAGTAATATTTAATTGATAGTGTATTAAAGCCACTAGCATCTTACGAGGATGTGCTGCAACCTTTTTTTGACAGTCCTGCTGTTGAACGTGGAGTAGAAAAGTTTTTTTCTCTGGACTCCATAGGTATCGAGGATGCCAACCAGTTGTCTTCAATTGATAAAGAAAAAATAAATGCCTTCGAAGAGGCTATAGTTCTCAAGGAAGGAAAATATTATGTCGAGCTGCCTTGGGAGCATGACAAGCTTCTCAAGGTGGAGTCCAATTATGTGCCTTCACTGCGAATAATACATAGGGTGGCCCAGTCCTTGGAAGGAAAAGGACTGTATAACGATTATATACAGGTCTTCAAAGAATACGAAGACTGCGGAATTATCGAACCTTTCTCCGTTCCCCATGGAACTTATGAGAATTATAAATGGATTCCCCATCGGCCAGTCATTAAAGAAGGTCTGGGAATAACTACAAAAATCCGCCCTGTTTTCAATTATTCGTTGAAACGTAAAGGTAGCATTTCGATTAACGACGCTGCTTATTCGGGTGTTAACATGACTGCATTGTTGCTAGATATTCTACTAGTTTTCCGAAAAGAAAAATATGTGCTTTTGGGCGATTTGCGCAAAGCTTTTTTACAGATCAGGTTAAAATCTATTGAAGATAAAAATAGATTTTGTTTTTTCCTCAAGGTAGATGGCAAATTGTGCGCCTACCGATTTAATACTATTATATTTGGGTTCAATCCCAGCCCTTTTATATTAAGCTTTATACTTAAGCATCATGCCAAAAAATATGAAGCCGATTTAGCTTCACATTCGATTTCCAATAATTTCTATGTTGACAACTTAGTTACTACTAATAGTGACCGAGATACTCTAACCCATGTGTATAATAAAGTCCGCGACAGACTCGGAGAAGCGGGGTTTGAACTCCAATCCTGCAACTCCAATTGCACGAGCATACAAAATAAAATGATGGAAGACAGTATTATCTCATCTCCTTCCCCCACCTTTGAAAAGGTGGTGGGGTATCAATATTCTGTTGAAAGGGATACCCTTAAACTCGCTCCATCTGTAATAGATGGCAATGCCAATACCAAACGCAAGATATTATCTCAAGTCTCAAGTCTATATGATCCATTATCTTTACTTCTTCCTGTTACCGTGCAGGGGAAGATTATTATTAGTCAACTGTGGAAAAAGGAGTTGTCTTGGGATCAACAAATCCCTGAAGAAGTTAAGGCCACGTGGCAAGCACATGCCAACGAGCTGAATTGTATAGGGGACTTTGAATTTCCTAGATGTACTCTCCTAGCGGAATCCTCTGTTGAAATTATTTGCTTTAGCGATGCTTCTAAGCACACTTATGGGTTTTCCGTGTATGCGAAACAAGGTGCTCAGTGTTCCTTGATATTTGCCAAGGCAAAAGTGGCACCCATCAAGGGAAAATCACTACCTGTTTTGGAATTATTAGCTATATTTCTAGCGTTTAAAGTTATTCCACAAGTTTTGAGTGCTCTAGCGCCCATCAATATCAAATCCTTTTTTGTCGTGTCAGATGCACAAGTAGCCCTGTCATGGATTTTGAATGGGAAGGCTGCGAAAAAAAATATATTCATTGAAAATCGCGTGTCAGACATTAATAAGATCATTGAAAACATTAAACTTAAATATGGGATAAACCCTAAATTTAGATATGTTCCTTCGTCGGATAATCCGGCTGATCTTTTAACCAGAGGTATTACTGCCTCTAAGTTCAAACAATTTTTTCAAATTTTGGACCTGCGGACCAGATTGGCTTAATCAAGTTGAAATCAGCTGGCCCATGCCCCCCTTGCCTTGTCTTACCAATGTTAACAGGAAGATGGTAACATGTATGTTCTCGGATGAAACTGCTTCTAACGAGAATCACTTGCCAATTAAAATATCTGATTTTTCCTCATTAACTAAGGCTATTAATGTCTTAGAAAAAGTTGTGAGACTCGGTGGTAAATTACGTCACCGAAAGACTGACACCGCTAAATTGTTACTCTTCTCTCAATTACAAAGGGAAGCCTTTCCCACAGAACTTGCTTATTTGCAACAACCCTCTAATAGGGCTGCTCCTCCAAGAGTTACGGCCCTTGGGTTATTCCTAGATAGGGAGGGACTGATACGGACTCAAGGACGTATTCAGAACTCCGAGGTTTTTCCATATGAAGTGAAATTTGCTATATTGTTAGGAAAAAATACCCACCTGACCAAATTGGTCATTATTGAAGCTCACCAGAATTGTTGTCATGTGGGAGCAAGACGGGTGTGTCCAAATTCATTCCTTAAAAAATATTTATCCTTTAGAGATAAAACATAATCCTGAACCTGCATTAGCAGAATTTGCGGAAGAAGGAGGCCTCTTCTTTTGTCCTACATTTTCAGTCGCCAATGACGGAACAACACCTATGGTGTGTTGCGACCCGTGCAATGAGTGGTACCATTTTGGTTGTGTCGGGGTCGACCAACAAGTTACCGTTGAAGATTGGGTGTGTCCGGATTATGCGGACCAAACACCAAGTTAATAATTGTACATTCCTTTTATAGACTCATCAGTAGAGTCATACCTTTTATTACTAAGAAATTCTCTGTTTGCCATAGAGAGATAGTTATAAGTTCAGATTGACAACACACATTGAATTTAATTGCTATTATTGTGTTAATATTAAGTCCTTTGGGACAGAATTTCATTGTAATAACTTGTCCAAATAGGCGACAATCATTAATTTCCCGATAAAAAAAAAAGAAAGAAATGAGTAATCCATTTCTTTCTCTTCCTTCCTTTGGCAGTGTGTTAGAAATTTCAGAATGCAAGGGCGATAACTGCTGGATTATTCCAATCACGCGATTATTTGACCAATGAAATTGCATTGTTTCAGTTGCTGCGGAGGATTCAGGAATTGGCGGGAATATTATGTTTCTTAAAACAGATTTCAATCCCGCGTCGAGCAAAGCTGACGCGTGTTATCTCGCTCCGTGCCTAATGAACTAAGGCAGGGTTCTATCCCATTTGTTATCTCCGCTCATTTAAATGCGGATACAAGCCTGAGGCTAAAATCTTCTATGGACTAATTACTTCATTATCATTGCCCGCAGGGG
>NC_136520.1:5219788-5266375 GCF_053919585.1 Euprymna scolopes | reverse complement strand
TCAATCAATTCAGGTAACTTGGTTATGTAGTAGAGATGACATCTATTCAATGTAGCCGCCTTCAGCCTCAATCAATCAATTCAGGTAACTTGATTATGTAGTAGAGCTGACATCTATTCAATGTAGCCGCCTTCAGCCTCAATCAATCAATTCAGGTAACTTGATTATGTAGTGGAGCTGACATCTATTCAATGTAGCCGCCTTCAGCCTACATTCAATCAATTCAGGTAACTTGATTATGTAGTGGAGCTGACATCTATTCAATGTAGCCGCCTTCAGCCTCAATCAATCAATTCAGGTAACTTGATTATGTAGTAGAGCTGACATCTATTCAATGTAGCCGCCTTCAGCCTCAATCAATCAATTCAGGTAACTTGATTATGTAGTGGAGCTGACATCTATTCAATGTAGCCGCCTTCAGCCTACATTCAATCAATTCAGGTAACTTGATTATGTAGTGGAGCTGACATCTATTCAATGTAGCCGCCTTCAGCCTCAATCAATCAATTCAGGTAACTTGATTATGTAGTAGAGCTGACATCTATTCAATGTAGCCGCCTTCAGCCTCAATCAATCAATTCAGGTAACTTGATTATGTAGTAGAGCTGACATCTATTCAATGTAGCCGCCTTCAGCCTCAATCAATCAATTCAGGTAACTTGATTATGTAGTAGAGCTGACATCTATTCAATGTAGCCGCCTTCAGCCTCAATCAATCAATTCAGGTAACTTGGTTATGTAGTAGAGATGACATCTATTCAATGTAGCCGCCTTCAGCCTCAATCAATCAATTCAGGTAACTTGATTATGTAGTAGAGCTGACATCTATTCAATGTAGCCGCCTTCAGCCTCAATCAATCAATTCAGGTAACTTGATTATGTAGTGGAGCTGACATCTATTCAATGTAGCCGCCTTCAGCCTCAATCAATCAATTCAGGTAACTTGATTATGTAGTAGAGCTGACATCTATTCAATGTAGCCGCCTTCAGCCTCAATCAATCAATTCAGGTAACTTGATTATGTAGTGGAGCTGACATCTATTCAATGTAGCCGCCTTCAGCCTCAATCAATCAATTCAGGTAACTTGATTATGTAGTAGAGCTGACATCTATTCAATGTAGCCGCCTTCAGCCTCAATCAATCAATTCAGGTAACTTGATTATGTAGTGGAGCTGACATCTATTCAATGTAGCCGCCTTCAGCCTACATTCAATCAATTCAGGTAACTTGATTATGTAGTGGAGCTGACATCTATTCAATGTAGCCGCCTTCAGCCTCAATCAATCAATTCAGGTAACTTGATTATGTAGTAGAGCTGACATCTATTCAATGTAGCCGCCTTCAGCCTCAATCAATCAATTCAGGTAACTTGATTATGTAGTAGAGCTGACATCTATTCAATGTAGCCGCCTTCAGCCTCAATCAATCAATTCAGGTAACTTGATTATGTAGTAGAGCTGACATCTATTCAATGTAGCCGCCTTCAGCCTCAATCAATCAATTCAGGTAACTTGGTTATGTAGTAGAGATGACATCTATTCAATGTAGCCGCCTTCAGCCTCAATCAATCAATTCAGGTAACTTGATTATGTAGTGGAGCTGACATCTATTCAATGTAGCCGCCTTCAGCCTCAATCAATCAATTCAGGTAACTTGATTATGTAGTGGAGCTGACATCTATTCAATGTAGCCGCCTTCAGCCTACATTCAATCAATTCAGGTAACTTGATTATGTAGTGGAGCTGACATCTATTCAATGTAGCCGCCTTCAGCCTCAATCAATCAATTCAGGTAACTTGATTATGTAGTGGAGCTGACATCTATTCAATGTAGCCGCCTTCAGCCTACATTCAATCAATTCAGGTAACTTGATTATGTAGTGGAGCTGACATCTATTCAATGTAGCCGCCTTCAGCCTACATTCAATCAATTCAGGTAACTTGATTATGTAGTGGAGCTGACATCTATTCAATGTAGCCGCCTTCAGCCTACATTCAATCAATTCAGGTAACTTGATTATGTAGTGGAGCTGACATCTATTCAATGTAGCCGCCTTCAGCCTCAATCAATCAATTCAGGTAACTTGATTATGTAGTGGAGCTGACATCTATTCAATGTAGCCGCCTTCAGCCTACATTCAATCAATTCAGGTAACTTGATTATGTAGTGGAGCTGACATCTATTCAATGTAGCCGCCTTCAGCCTCAATCAATCAATTCAGGTAACTTGATTATGTAGTAGAGCTGACATCTATTCAATGTAGCCGCCTTCAGCCTCAATCAATCAATTCAGGTAACTTGATTATGTAGTAGAGCTGACATCTATTCAATGTAGCCGCCTTCAGCCTCAATCAATCAATTCAGGTAACTTGATTATGTAGTAGAGCTGACATCTATTCAATGTAGCCGCCTTCAGCCTCAATCAATCAATTCAGGTAACTTGATTATGTAGTAGAGCTGACATCTATTCAATGTAGCCGCCTTCAGCCTCAATCAATCAATTCAGGTAACTTGATTATGTAGTGGAGCTGACATCTATTCAATGTAGCCGCCTTCAGCCTCAATCAATCAATTCAGGTAACTTGATTATGTAGTAGAGCTGACATCTATTCAATGTAGCCGCCTTCAGCCTCAATCAATCAATTCAGGTAACTTGATTATGTAGTAGAGCTGACATCTATTCAATGTAGCCGCCTTCAGCCTCAATCAATCAATTCAGGTAACTTGATTATGTAGTAGAGCTGACATCTATTCAATGTAGCCGCCTTCAGCCTCAATCAATCAATTCAGGTAACTTGATTATGTAGTAGAGCTGACATCTATTCAATGTAGCCGCCTTCAGCCTCAATCAATCAATTCAGGTAACTTGATTATGTAGTAGAGCTGACATCTATTCAATGTAGCCGCCTTCAGCCTCAATCAATCAATTCAGGTAACTTGATTATGTAGTGGAGCTGACATCTATTCAATGTAGCCGCCTTCAGCCTACATTCAATCAATTCAGGTAACTTGATTATGTAGTGGAGCTGACATCTATTCAATGTAGCCGCCTTCAGCCTACATTCAATCAATTCAGGTAACTTGATTATGTAGTGGAGCTGACATCTATTCAATGTAGCCGCCTTCAGCCTACATTCAATCAATTCAGGTAACTTGATTATGTAGTGGAGCTGACATCTATTCAATGTAGCCGCCTTCAGCCTCAATCAATCAATTCAGGTAACTTGATTATGTAGTGGAGCTGACATCTATTCAATGTAGCCGCCTTCAGCCTACATTCAATCAATTCAGGTAACTTGATTATGTAGTGGAGCTGACATCTATTCAATGTAGCCGCCTTCAGCCTCAATCAATCAATTCAGGTAACTTGATTATGTAGTAGAGCTGACATCTATTCAATGTAGCCGCCTTCAGCCTCAATCAATCAATTCAGGTAACTTGATTATGTAGTAGAGCTGACATCTATTCAATGTAGCCGCCTTCAGCCTCAATCAATCAATTCAGGTAACTTGATTATGTAGTAGAGCTGACATCTATTCAATGTAGCCGCCTTCAGCCTCAATCAATCAATTCAGGTAACTTGGTTATGTAGTAGAGATGACATCTATTCAATGTAGCCGCCTTCAGCCTCAATCAATCAATTCAGGTAACTTGATTATGTAGTGGAGCTGACATCTATTCAATGTAGCCGCCTTCAGCCTCAATCAATCAATTCAGGTAACTTGATTATGTAGTGGAGCTGACATCTATTCAATGTAGCCGCCTTCAGCCTACATTCAATCAATTCAGGTAACTTGATTATGTAGTGGAGCTGACATCTATTCAATGTAGCCGCCTTCAGCCTCAATCAATCAATTCAGGTAACTTGATTATGTAGTGGAGCTGACATCTATTCAATGTAGCCGCCTTCAGCCTCAATCAATCAATTCAGGTAACTTGATTATGTAGTAGAGCTGACATCTATTCAATGTAGCCGCCTTCAGCCTCAATCAATCAATTCAGGTAACTTGATTATGTAGTGGAGCTGACATCTATTCAATGTAGCCGCCTTCAGCCTCAATCAATCAATTCAGGTAACTTGATTATGTAGTAGAGCTGACATCTATTCAATTTAGCCGCCTTCAGCCTCAATGACCGCCTTGTTACAGGTCTGGAACTGGGAGCATGCCTTTTCCAGAAGCTCCGGCAGGAGCTTGGCGAATACTCGGCGGATGGCAGCAATCAGGCTGGCTTTGGTGTTGTGGAAGGTCATGTTTGTGATGTTCTTGATACATGATCAAACGAAGTAATCAAAAGGGTCCAGGTCAGGGGGAGAAGAGGGAGGGGGAGTTAAAGAAGGGTACAAAGTCATAGCATTCCTTCTGAAACCTGGGTTTCTTTGGACTTGTGGGCCTGCACTGAGTCCTGCTCCCACACCGAAAGTCTGCCAGCGACCACTTGATTGCAGCAGGGGATCATCACACTATTCAGCACGTCCAGGTAAACTTTGGTGTTGACTTTCAAGTTAACTTCGAAGATGTGAGGTGGCATGATGTGGAAACCACACCAACAACCATAACCGTAGCCAGAAACATTGTTGAGTCGTGTTCTCAAGCATTGAACCGTCCGGATTTGAATTTTGAGGGTGCTGGCAATGGTCCTGTTGTCATAACTTGGATCTGTAGAGAGGATGAGTTGTGCATTGTGCCACTTTTAGACATGATAGAAGGCTCCTATTGCTTCTGTAATTTGTACACAACTGGCCAACAAGTAGATTGGCTTCAACAAAAAAAAAGAAAACCAGTTTTCATTAAACGGAAATGGAATCATGTTGTCTTTTCTATGGCGACAATTTTATCATTCCACCCTGTATATATATATATATATATTTGTAGTCATAGACATACAGTCCTGTTTCGTTGTATCACAACTCATCAGTGCCGCTAGACTAGCCTCTCTCCCAAGCCAAGGATTGAACCTAGAACCATCGTGTTGACAGTCAGCAGTTCTCCCACTCGACCATGGAATCGACGCCCGTAAACAACTCGTCGAAATGTCTATTTAAATAGACACCCGCCACCACTTTTATAGTGCTCAAATCGCCTGTTCGTAAACAAACAAACTACTATATATATATAATTACCCAGGATTGTTCACATAATAATAAGCTCTAAATCAGCTTTATTTTAACCATTACTGATGTAATTGTTGACCATCGGAGGTGACTGGATCACAAATACAATAGCTTGAATTAAGATTTAAAATGCAAAAGTCAATTGTACTCTAAACAGAAACATTCATTCTGAACGCACCCCTGTCATATAAAAAACCCACCGTTAATTTTATATGCCGGGCCTCTCTACCTGTGCTGTGATAATGACTTAGAATTAAACTTTAAAATGCAAAAGTCAAGTATCATGGTTAAATTGTGCTCTATACAGAAACAGTCATTTTGATTATTGATACTTACCGAGGACATTCCAATACAAAACTTATCTAAGAACACTGCCAGGTACATAAAATATATTTGTGTAAAATTTAAAAAATATCAGCCCAGCCATTGTGGAGTTTGTAGAAAATGAACTCACACAATGGAACAATAAGCAAGGCCCAACTGACACACGTGTTTATTCAACAAAAACTTTTTCAGAAGTTGAACGAAGCCATCATGAGAGAAACGCAAAATATATCGTCCGCGTTTGGCCAAGTGTCCATGATACCTGCAAAAACGCAAAAGACGATCCTGGATGTGCGGAATGGATAACGCTGTCTCCAGCCACATGGGATGCTGCCATATTCATCACCGAGTGGAGCTGATACAAATACTGCCAGGCTCCTCAAGGGTTCCATGGATCAGGTAATGCATGTACTCATCGGTTTGATGACATCGCAGTAGATATGACCCGAAAAACCCATTGCATAAATGACAGCCTCATATGGGATGAGTCTATTCGGGCATATGATTGAATACATCAAGCCACTGCACAGACAAGGGCATCGTGCTCAACCCGGACAAGTTTAATTTTGCTGAAACAGAAGCGGAGTTTGTGGGATTCCTAGTCACAAAGAGGATGACAGAAGCTATTTTCCATTTCCATGTTGTTGTCAAAAACAAAGACAACAGCATGCCTTTATATTAGTGTTGGGACGATTATTGGAATTGGAATTGGGAATCGGTAATAATTGGAACTTTTTTGGGGGTATCGGAATCAGAAAAATTTTAGCTTATTTTCCGACGCCAAAACCGATTCCTTAAATTATCTTTTTTATTTGATTTTGGTTTCAGAAAAATCTTCCACTGCTTGTAATAATAATAAAATCAATATTTATTGATTTAAACTTCCAGTAAGACTAAAATCTCTAGATCACCCCCCCCCCTCACAAGCGTAGTTTTACGTTTGAGAAAATATAGGCACATTTAATATGCGCAATCGGGACAAAATAACACTTTTATAGTCAAATATTTATAGATTTATAAAGTATCCAAATCAGGAATTTTGTCCGGAATTGGTAATTGTATCGGAATCGGGAAAAATATTGGAATCGTCCCATCACTACTATATATATAGAGTGGCTGAAAAAATAAATAAATAAAATAAACGCAGAATTAATATATATATATATATATATATATATATATATATATATATATATATATATATATACTAGCTGTATCCTGCCACGCATTGCAGTGGCCCAATTTGGTGTAATGGAAAAATTTAATAAAAGGATAAAATGCATGTTTCTTATATTAGTACAGCAATCCACTGCAAAAAGTGAAAAAGAAGGCGAAAATGAAAAAAAATTGTACTCTTGCAGAATTTGATCTGGATCCTCGGGAGTTTCTGTCAATCATTCATGGTTTGGACTTGACCAACAATCAGTGGATGAAGCCGAACGTAGTAAAAATGTTGAAACGCTAAATGTTTTTTTTTTTGTTGTTGTTTTACAAAAATGTGATTTAGTAATTAATATTTGGTTGATGGTGGGGGGAGGGGGGTTACTATACACAGATTCGAAAAAGTTGTCCAAAAACAAATAAATGAAAGCAAAGGTGAGGTAAGTTACGTTTCTACCTAATTGGATAATTGTTTAGTGTTTTTATGTAATGTAAAATGTTTAATCGGCTCAAAAAACAGAAATGGTCGCGGACTCTGTTGAATATGTTAAGTTTGGGAAAGTAAGTTGAAAACTAAAAACTATACAAAACAGTGTCTGAAACTCACCGAATATATGTTACCATGACATAGGCTGGCATAATCGGTGGGTTTCTGATAGTATTTTGTATAGTTTTTTAGTTTTAACTCACTTTCTCTAATTTAAAGTAATCAACAGTGTCCACCACCATTTGTAGCTTTCAAATACACCGATAAACACTGTTTTTCGAGCTGACTAAACGTTACATTAAATGAAAAGGGTTTGTATTACTAAACACAGATACAAAGAAGTTGTCAAAAAATAAATATATATAAATAAATGTTATCAAAGGCAAGAAAAGTAAATGTTCTACCTAACTGGATAAGATTTTAGAGTTTTTATGTAATGTATAATCAGTTCAAAAACATTCAATGTTTATTAGTATATCTGAAAAATACAAATGGCGGCAGACTGTATCAAACACATTAAGTTTGGGGAAATTTTGGGAAAATGAGTTTAAAATAAAAAACTATACAAAATACTGTTAGGAACTCACTCAATATATGTTACCATGACGTAGGCTGGCATATAATTGGTGGTTTTAAACTTTTGCTCGATACAGGTGACGACTTTTAAAAGTCTCTTTTAGTGATTACCTGGTTTGAGGATATTTGTACAACTAAACGGCAAATCTGCTCCAAAAAATCCGGTATTATTTTACTTTAAAGCCCGTTTCACGTTCGTATATAACAAAATATTTTATTGTAGATTTCGGTGTGCTAAGAACGAATCTGCAAACCGTTTCCGTAGCAAAAAGAAAATTTTCATGAAATTACTTTTTCGAAAAGTGTGTGATCACTTTTCAATGTAAATTTAACTTAGAATGAGCACCCACTTTCTGGCCACTTGAGAGAGGGGCATTTTTCTGTGTTTCTTGGCTAAAAAGTTTTTTGTTTGATTTCTTTTGCATGGTAATAATCCCTGAACTCTGGGACTATTTTCCATTTATCAGCCATAGCCTTCGTTTACGCTATGCGTGAGCATAAACGAAAGCTGTTTAGCCAATAAACATGGGAAAAAATCCCACTCTCTCAGGTGGCTAGAAAGTGGGTGCTCATTTTAAGTTAAATTTACATGGAAAAGAAATCGCCACTTTTTCGAAAAAGTAATTTCTTCATATCATAAAAACTATTTGTTTGCGACGGAAACGGTTTGCAGATTCGTTTTTAGCACACCAAAGTCTACAAAAAAAATTTGTTATTTACGAACGTGAGATGCACGGCCCTTAATGGAAAATTATATCAAAAATCCGGGGGAAAATAGTTTTCAATAAAAACAGCAAATGAATTCGATAGAAAAAAATGGATGCTATTTTTTTTTTTCTTTTTTCTGTGTGTTTCTTGGCTAAAAAGTTTTTTTGTTTGATTTCTTTTGCATGGTATTAACCCCTGAACTCTGGGACTATTTTCCATTTCACAGGCGTAGCCTTTGTTTATGCTATGCGTGACCATAAACGAAAACTGTTAAATATGCAATCGCGTACCAAACTGCCTTGTCAAAAAACCTTTAAGCCAATAAACACGAAAATAAATGCCCCTTCCTCAGGTGGCCAGAAAGTGGGTGCTCATTGTAAGTTAAATTTACATGGAAAAGTGATCATCCACTTTTCGAAAAAAAAATTTCTTCACATCATGAAAACTATTTTGGTACTCCTTGGGCGTTGAGTTCCATGGCGACCCGCAGAATTATTTAATGGTCGTTCCCTTAGTACCCCCCCCTAGTCAAGGCTAACGCTGCACACATAACATTTTGTATTTATTTACTTACGTGGTGGAGTTTCTATACTGATAGGTTTTTTGAAATTTTTTCACTGGATTATTATTGATTGAACACTAACCAGATTATGAAAAAAAATTGAAAAAAAAAAAATCATTTCAACATTTGAAAGGGATACTCACTTTTTAGTTACCATGTTCTGGTAAATCGGTCACTCATTTTTTTTTTTTTTTCTAAATACGGAAGTGTCTTCGGGAGATATAAAATGGTCGCATGTTGGCGAAGCAATGTATTGGGAGGCGTACGGGATGAAAAATTATTGGTAAATTTTTATATTAGGTCCACCTCCTCAATTTTCTTTTAAATGACAACTTGAAATGGTTTTCGACTATGCTGAATACGAAAATCGCATTGAAATTTTGTAGAAATAAGTAGTTATCAATGTATAAAAAGTTGTATTATGCATTGTAATCTTTGGCGGCCATCTTTTTTACGTGTGTGTATTTGTTTATGGCGCGTGTGCACGTAAAAAGATGGCCGCCGAAGAATACAATGCATAATACAACTATTTATTTCCGCAAAATTTCAATGCGATTTGCATGTTCAGCATACTCGGAAACCTATAAATGTCGTCATTGAAAGGAAAATTGTGGAAGGTGACCTAAAAAAATACCAAATTATTAAACATTTATCCAGCATGTTAGTGAAATTTATAATACTTTTTAAAAAAAAAAAAAAAAAAAAAGTTTTGAAAAACCCAAAAAACTCACCTTTCATAAAAACAATTTAAAAAAAAAACATCCACAAACTGACTTTTAACTAAATAAGTTAAAAAAAATTTTTTTTTAAAACTCGAAACTTTATTTTCATAAAAACAATAAAAAAGTCATGTTCAATCTATTTTTTTCTTTGAGAAACAAATATATTTCTGACTTACAAATGCGGTAGAGAGATTTACAAATGCGGTATTTTTACTTTCTATGGTTTTGATATACCGCGTTTTTATTGCTTACAAAATGGGTGACTAAAAAGTAAGCACCACTTTCAAATGTCGAAATATTGATTATGGGAGTGATAGTTGTACAACGTCGCCTTTCGCACTTTTACAAACATTATTTACGTTAACTCTTTTCATAAATAATTTTTTAAAAAAAGTAACTAAACCATTTATTGATAATTTGTCACGTGAACAAACATTTATTTATTTACGTAGGTTTAACTCTTTTCATGAATAAGAAAAGTTTTACTCTTTAAGAATAATAAAAGGAAAAAGTTACTGAACATTTATAAAAGGACTTACTTCTTTTCATGAAGGCCAGAGGAATAGTTGGCCGAAAAGTCGTGAAACAACTAATAAAGATGAGAATAATAGTCCGCAATAAATAAAAATGGTGCTAATGCAGAGAGCGATCCGCGCTATTTTTTAAATCATATTTCCACGTTTAATTAACGTTTTACGATATGTTTTTTTTTTTTATTCAATTGTAAGGTCAAAGTACAGAATAGCTACAAAACATCCTCCCCTCTCCATGTTAAGAATGACTTTTTAAATAATAACATTATTTCAGCACGGATCACTCTCTGCATGAGTATCAAAAAAAATTAATACAAATAATACTTATCTCAATAAGTGAAAGGCTAATTTCTACTGGAAATAAAATGGCGATAATCTCGCAGTTGCGAGAAATATTTTTTATTTAATTTAATATTTTTATAATTCGCAATGTTAAATTATTTTAATAACATAAAACATTCCTTGACTTTAAAAATAGAATTTCTGAAAATTTCAATTAAATTGGTAACGTAGAAATATGGTTTTATTCGCTTTTAACGAACCAAATATTACATTTATATTTATATATATATATATATATATATATATATATATATATATATATATTATATATATAATAAATATATATATATATAATATATATATATATTATATATACATTATATATATATATTATATATATTACGCCAGTTTGAATTTTTTTTTTTTATAATTCAAAATGGTGTAATAGAAACATAGTAAAGGTATTTGCAGCTTTTCTTCCCATTTTCGGATGTTAATCATGTCAAATCACACTTTATTTCCTTTTGAAAGATTGATTGTTGCTATTTCTTCTGATGAGTTAAGGGCAAAATAGATTCACTGATTGATATAATAATTTAGTCATTGATTTTGCGCTACGAAACAGATACTGTCAAGAATTATAAAAGTCAACTGAATTAAAGGAATAAATTATAAGATGATCAACATCATGAATTTTGGAATATAGTCTTTTGTCATTTATTCAATATATATATATATATATATATATATGTGTGTGTGTGTGTGTGTGTGTGTGTGTGTGGCATTCGTCCCTCGAAACGACTATGGATCAGCGCCGTATTAAGATGTTGCCTGTATGCATCCTTTTGTCATTTATTCAATATATATATATATATATATATATATATATATTATTATTATTGTCTTCTGGTGATTAAAGGGCATAAAAGATTCATTGATTGATATAACAATTAAGTGAGTGATTTTGCGCTAGGTAACAAATACTGGAATATAGTCTGTTGTCATTATTTATTATATATATATATATATATATATATATATATATATATATATATATGTGCATATATTTATTCTATGTATATATATATATATATATATATATATATATAAAACGCATATCTTATTTTTCTTTATTAATATTATTGGAATTTTTCCCATTTTCCTTGTACATATTTGTGAATTATTCCATGGATTTCGGCCTTTTGGATTATTTTGGACCATCTTCCAATTACATGATTTCCTTGGATTTTACTTGTGTGAATGGAAAATTAATACACTTTCCTGGATTTATATTTTTGGATTTTACCGTCATTGGATACTTTACCTTTCACCAGACTATCCATCGACGTGTAATCACCTTTTTCTTCACCATATTCTCTCTGCTTCACTTTTTGTTATCAAGTAAGATCTTTGACTTACTTACAGTTTCATCAGATACTTTTGTATGCAAAATCCGATCCCGCATTTTGCTAAATCCTACCTTCTGATGAGATGGAAAGTATTTCTTCGAAACTTCGCGGATTAAAGATTATCCACTTATCAAGTGTTTCTGTTTCAGATTAAATATGTTTTTAACTCTTTCAAAGTGTTTTTTAACATGTTTTATTAACTGTTTGCTCTTATATATATATATATATATATATAGTCTTGGAAGTGTTTGACCTTTAAAACTATACAAAAAAACATTTTTTATCATTCGTTAGAAAACCATCTAGTCAGTAAGTCATTGAATCACCTGCAATCACCGCATTAACTCGCTCTCGAATTTACTATAATATCAATAATTCATTTTTCAAGGGATCATCAGTTGTTTACCATGAAACAC
Organism: Euprymna scolopes; assembly: GCF_053919585.1. Classification (NCBI taxonomy): domain Eukaryota; kingdom Metazoa; phylum Mollusca; class Cephalopoda; order Sepiida; family Sepiolidae; genus Euprymna; species Euprymna scolopes. The sequence continues at coordinate 5,254,082 of NC_136520.1, read as the reverse complement.
TGTTTCGGGGATTTAAAAACAAAACAGCATATTACATCATGGCTCCCCAGCAGTGTTGATCAAACACCACCACCCTTAATCTTAGGAAGAAGACATGTTTCAAACATTTGATCCAATTTCCTATTCTTAATTGCAATTACTAACCTTTTCATATTATAAAAATGAATTTCTTACCTGTGCGATTCATCAATTTCCACATTTAAAATGGATACATTTTTTAATTTTTTAATTTATCAGTCTTGTATTTATAAGATTAGGATTAATCCATTTAACTACTTATCACCCCCACTATGATTAGTATTTAGTATATTTACAATCTTATTTAAAATTAGATATATAAAGGTTAAAAATATTTTTACATATATACATTTTTTTTTTTATTAATATAAATTTATTATATGTAATTATAAATACATTTGCTAATATAGTTTTGGATTTCCTTTATTAATATAGTCTGGTTTATCTTAAACGATTCAAAAGCATCAGGATAACGAACAAATGCTTTATTTAACTGTTTTAATATTTTATTTTTATCCCCACCTTGTTTTATCATCCTTATTACTAAACTAGAAACTGGTGGTATAAAGTCTGTTAGTTTTAAAGTAACGCGAGCTATTCTCAAAAACTCTGACATAATGGTTCCATAAAACATAAAAACAGGGCAGGTGCTATCTTTATGGGGCATACGTACTATTTTAAATATTTATATATATATATATAATGAAATATATCTATTGCTATACGCATCCAGTAATTTGCCGGTTTTCTTATTCAATCAACGAATGAAATATGCTGCATGTGATTGTTATCTTGGAAGGATTACAAGATACGTTGGATCTCTTTACCTCCTTATTACCAGGAATTTCCATTTCAAGATTTGGCATTCATTTGGATTTGGAAGTACAATATCCTTTTTCTGCCTCGATGTCCATTTTCCTTATTCTATGTATCTAAAATATTTTAATAACTTTTAAAACTTTAATTTTTCTGTGTTTATTTTTTTTAGCAAATAAAGTACAAACCAATAAAAACATTTGCTAGTTTTTTCCTCTGAGGAGAAGAATAAACATCGAAAACTCATGGGTTAAGGAAATAGATTTATTCAATTTTATTCTTTGTTTTCAAAAAATAAAAAATTCTATTTTTGAAGATTAACCTTTTCAAATCATAAAATTTAAATACCTATATATATATATATATATATACTTCATTTACTCACATAAAATTAATATACAAAAGTATAGATTTATGCGTAAACTTTAAGTATTTACTTAAAAAGTGCTCAATACGTAGGTAGAGCTAGGGTGCGGTGGATACTAGAAAGCTGATTGGCTAACTAAAATCCTCAACATATATAAAAACGAGAAACAACCACAGAATTCGCGCATAAGCCCGACGAATCCTATAGTGGATGAAACGCAGAATATTCAGTGTAGCTTAATCGCCATATATATTTTATAAATTACTATATATATATATATATGTTAGGTATTTAAATTTTATGATTTAAAAAGGTTAATCTTGAAAAATAGAATCTCGTGGTTAAGGGTAGTCGAATGTATGGCTTCTGTTGCCGGGTTCGAATCTATCGACTGGTGTTAATCGTGGCATCCTGCACTGATGATTACCGAAAGAATGAAACACTAGTTTCTGTAGGTATTTAATAATTATTATAGTAAATAATTCTCTCTCTCTCTCTCTCTCTCTCTCTCTCTCTCTCTTTCTCTCTCTCTCTCTCTCGAGAGAGAGAGAGAGAGAGAAAATGTAAAAATCAACACTATATATATATATATATGAGGGTTCAATATCTTTTTATATAAACTTTATTAAAATTAATTTGAATATTTATTACTGTTTAAAATATGTAATATTGAAATAAAAACTGGAAAATATTTCTAAACAATTGCTTTTATATATTTAAAATTATGAATATTGATATATCTTAAATTATAAATATTTTACATTATATATTTTAAATTATATACATATTATGAATATTATATGTAGTCAATACATTTTTGTAAGATTAGAATTTATTATATCAACAATTGCTAAAAAAAAAAATTGCCAGATTCGCTTTTCCTCTTCTTTTGAAAAAAAAAAAAAATCAGCAACATAGGCTGTTATTTTAAAATTTCCACTTTTCCCTGACTGAGAATAAGTAAAGTTTATTTTCGTTTTTTTTTTATTAAGAAAAATAAAAGAATTAAATACCATTCCTTTTATTTATATACTTCTCTCTTGCTAAAATGAGAAAAGAATTGATGCACGTTATTTTATTAGCAATTATTTCCCCTTGTAGTCAGTGTGTCCATGGCTACCATGATAAACGCTTCTCTCTGGGTTTCAAATGTTTTCCAGGAGGAGACACGAAACAGCCAATCAGATTGCAGTATTTAATCAGCTGATTGATGCTTCCCCTTATAAGGAAAAGCCACGAACGTTCTACATTCCAGACATAGTACATCTTAGGAGAAAATACGGTTAATAATGCCAGACAGTCACGTAATTCCCCACTTCAACTACAAGCAATAAAATCTATATACTACACATAAGAAAAATATACTCTTTACTCATTTTAAACTTTCAGTTTTAATGAATTTTTGAAATATTATTTTGTTTGTAGAATTTTTTTTAAAGTCAAGTGAATAGCAATTCTCCCAGCATGCACGCCATTTTGTAGCTTCGTCAACAGCTGTTGATTTGTTTATTTTTAGTTTCCCGCGTCTCCCACACCTCAGCTTTTTGCTAAGATTGTCTTACTCCGCGAGAAAAATGATTCCCTCGTGTTTTTCGTGTTTTCTTTACCGCAAACGTAAAAATTAATAACATTAAAGCCCGCACCCACACAAACTCGTTAAAATTTCTTTCAAAAATACCTCAAACTATTTTTTTTTTAAATACTGTAGTCTATTTTATCTAAATTACATATTTTCTGAAATATTACTTTAAAACATTTCAGCTCAACAGTGAACTTTATATATATATATATATATATATATATATATTCACAATTCACAATTATATATATATATATATATATATATATATAATTGTGAATGAGAAAAATGAAAATATCTACAATTTAAACGTAAAACAAAATGCAACAGTTTAGAAGAATAATTGAAAATCAACGAAGTCAGACATTTTAAAAGAATAACGAAGAAAGGAATGGGGGGGGCAGCTTATATTACTTAGACGGTGAGTACAAATCGGAGGGAAGGGAGAAAATACAGTGTGTAAAGGAAAAGGATATGTTTCTTTTGTATGGAAATCGCCCCAGACAAGGCATGAAGCCACTTGAAGAAGTTAAAAATTTTTAAAAATAAATTGAAATAAAATACTATTTCAAAGTAAAAGACTAGCCAACAATAAATGTTCGCTTGACTCAACAAACAGCAATTCTTCCCCCTTTGCCAGAAACGTCGTTCACGGAATGTGAAGACTAAAGAGGTTTTAATTAAATACTATTATGCCATGTGTTCCTCATAATTGTCTCATTTATCTCCTGCTTTCTTTGTTCCAGCTGGTTTTATTCGTTGATCTAGTGGTCTTCATCAATTTGATGTTTTGATACCACATTGCAATGCAATGCAGTTTCTTGTTCCAGAAACTTCCCGTAGACTTGTGGAACTCTCTCCCTGCTGACTGTTTCCCCTCCTACCTATAAGCTTAATCTTTCAAGACTAAAGTCAGTAGGCATCTTAACTCCTTACATAAAGTGGCTTCACGCCTTGTCTGGTTCTTTTTCATAATAAAAAATTATGAATCGTTAAAGGGAGACAGAAGGATGGGGGAGGGGTTAATGTGGATAGGTTATGAGAGAGGGAGAGGGTAAAAGTATAGTACAGAGTGGTAAAACCGCGCAGAAATGGAAAGACTATGGTAAATAAAGCGAGGGTGAGGGGGGGGCTATCGATAGATAGAAAGACGGATATAGAGAGAGTAGGATGAAGGGGGGCGCTAAGCAGCTGGAACTACTTCTCGAATGTGAATAGGTGCACATACGTTTCCCGCCAATTCCTACTCATTCTCGACGCACACACAGACACAAAGACCGGGAGGGGGGCGAAGCGTCATTTTTAAGCACCCCCCCCCCTTTTACCGACTATTACCACTTCATCTCTCCCTCGCTTTAGCGTCGCTCTTCACTCTCTCAGTAAAGCATCTGCACCCTCTCTGTTTAGATCACTAACCCGACCCGGAGGGAAAGGGGAGGGGCACCACCCACCACTACTACTACTACGACGACTCTTCTCGTTTCTTAATGTTACTATAGCGTGTAGCAAGCCAGCGTGTGTAATGGAGTTCGTTTTTCAAATCCGAGACATCCGACTGCAATAATTCGACTACAAATTCAAACCGGGTTTCGTCCAAAACATACGGATTGCTCAAATCATTCACATCTGAACCTGTGGTCACCCCGGGTGGCTTTATTTTCCACCCCCAACCCTGAGACGGGTTTCCTATTTAAAAACACACACACATAAAAACAACCCCCCCTTCCGTTGAAACATTGTTAGTTACCTACAAAACATAATAGTATCGTCCACAGATCCATGTCGCTTTTTGCTTACGCGATTATCGACTGATCCACCCCATTGATCGACCCCCCCCCACCCCACAAAAATATACCCAGGTTATGTCTGTGTACCCTCGGGCCACTGAAAGAAAAAGAATAATGCAAGAATACAGAGTCGTGAGACACGAAGAAATCCCGGTCGCATTAAACAGGTAAGAATTTGTACAAAAACACATTTCTTTTAGTAGTAGTAGCAGCTGTAACTCTGTTCTTACGTGTAGTAGTAGTATTTGTAATTGTTCGATTTGTTTATTTCTATTGAAATAGTAAACAAAACCGACATTAAAATTATTTTTTTAATGGATTAATCGATTCAAGATCCGAATCCAAGCTAGAATATTATATATATATATATATATATATATATATATATATATATATATATATATATATGAGTTTTATTTTATCCAATGTTTTATTTACATTTTTTTATTATTGTTTATGTTTTTCATATAAAATAAAATAATTTAATAGTTTAATTCGATTTCAAACCAGACTTTTGTACACGAAAGGGGGCGAGGGGGGGGCTTTGTTTACATTTTCAAATATATTTATGTATTAATGTTTAATTTTTTTTTATATAGTAAACAAGCCTTAAATTACATATGTATATATGAGAATCTTAAACTCTTTAATTCTACTATATATATGTGAATACATATATATACATATAATTCGTATCTAGCTAGTTTTATATAAAAACAAATCAAAAACTCTCATGTCAATTTTTATTATTTAAGATTTTTAATGAAATTATTTTTAAAATACAAGTGTTTTATTTCATCGAAATATTTATTTTCGTTTAATTATTTTAATTAATTTTCTTCCAAAAAAAAATTTTTTTTAATTATCTTATGAATTGATCATTTTTGTGACCTGTTTAATTGCCTTGTTTTGCCTAACTTGTATAAAAATATAATTTTATTAAGTTTTTTTTTTTTTTTTTTTACTAAATCTGAAAAAAAAAACAAATGTGTAATTTTTAAATATTTTATTTTGATTAAATTTAAAAAAGCAAACAAAAAATGTTTATTTAAAAAAAAAAAATGTGTTTTCGTTTTGTTTTGTTGTTCGGAGAAGGCATGTGTTTTTCTTGGGAAGGTGCGTGATTTTCAAGCATGGCGGGCACTTGCAATTCGTCATCTTCCTCGTCGGATCGAACCGTCTCGTTCTAAAAAAATCGACTTTTTCTAAACTTTTCCGATCTTTCCAGAAAATCCCGACCCCCCAGATAGAAAATCCGGGGTGAAATCTAACCCATAGGACTTGTTTACTCATTTGAAAACTGTTGGTTTTCCGCGTGGAGGTCTAAATATTTACACCTTTTTTTATATATATTTTTTTTTCTTTTTATATATATCGTCAGCTGTCGTCGCATGAATGTAACGAAGAGGGTGGGGTGGCGGGATGAGGAAGTGCGCAACGCCGTAAAGAGAGGGGGAAGAGTGCAGGCATGTTCAGTAAGAGAGTAAGATGAGTGTCGTTGAGGAGAGCGTCAGTGACGGGGGACGGGGGGGGCAATACGTGAGGGAGAAAGGGTAATGTTATATACGTAGAGAGGGAGGGTAAAGCAAGTACGGTTGAAGAAAGAAAGGGTAATGTTATAGAGAGTCGTTGAGGAAATCGATTGGCAGTTATTAGCGTCAGAGGGAGGCTGGTAGAATAAGAGCGAGAAAGAAATAGTATTGTTATATAGAGAGGGGGAGAGTGCATATGTTTAGTCAGAGAGTAAGGTGTCGTTGGAGAAAGTTATTAACGTAAGACTGAGGGGGAGATAAGTGAAGGAGAATGGGTGACGTTAAGAGAGAGGGGAGTAGTAAGAGTGATTGAGGAAAGTGAAAGGCAGTTATTAGCGTCAGAGGGGGGAAGTAAGTGATGAGGAAAGGGTGTTGTGAGGGTCGTTGAAGAAAGCGATAGGCAGTTATTCGCGTCAGAGTAAGAGGGTCTAATACGAGAGAGAGAAAGGGTTATGGTAAAGAGAGAGGTTTAGAGCTACGCGCGGGAAGGAAGCCTACGTTACTCGTAAAAGGGGGAAGGATGAGGAGAGAAACCTATACATGTAACAAGGGCAGAGTGAGTAGTAGATTTAAAAAGGGAGGGTTTGGAAAGAGAAAGTGGATGTTTTAAAGACGAAGGTGAAGGCGAGTCGATCGAATGGCGCACGCCATATTTACTACTGAAAACACTTGGATTTTTTTTATAGTAAAAATAGCGAAAAAAAAATTTTTTTTTAATTTATTATACGCATAAATAAAATTTATAGAAATACATATCTGTATTAATTTAATCTCTTCTTGAGATTCTATTTATTTGAAGATCGAACATATTTATATTAGTATTTTAGGAAAATAAATTTGTTTTTATCTTAGTGCCATGTTGCGATTGTGAAATCCTGAATTTTGGACATTTTTAAAAAAAATTATTTTTAACGAATAAAACCTTTAATTCCTTATAAAAAGATAATTTAAAATAAGTTTAATTTTTAAATGTATAATTTTTAAATGTTTATTGTAAATAAGTTTGTAAAAATAAATAATAAAAAAATCGAACATTGTCTTTCACGCGTGTTCCCATGTGTGGTGGTCGTGGCTCGTTAAGTAATGACGTTGTTATTGTTTAGATTTTGTAACTTATTCTTGCCTTTGGTAACATTTACTTGTATATTTATTTCGCCCCCAGCCCCACCCTTTTTGTTTTGTTTTTGGACTATTCTAGGAAATTACCTTAAAGTATTGTCTTTGTATTTTTTTTATTCGGGTAAAACAAAATGCATTTTTATAAAATTCTAGAACAATTTGATAATTTCGTTTTTTTTTGTTTTTTTTTTGTTCTTTTTTTTAAACTTAAAACAAAATAATTAAGACAAAAATAAATAAATATATTTCATTTAAATTTATAATTAGAGTAAGGGAAATTTAAATGTAATAAAATTATTTTTTTTCGGTGGGACATGAAAAAATAAATAAAATTTCAAGTTAATTTTTTCTTTTTCAAAAAAAAAAATTTTCTTTAATATTAATAAATTCATTTATTTTTTAAACTTTAGAATGAGGGTTCATTTTACTATACAAATTTAACGTAAAATGATCACGAATAACCATTTTTGTTGAGTTTTCAAATATTAGTGGCAGTTTAAAAGTCCATTAAAAAAATGTTTACTCGGTCTGTCTTTGTGCGTTCAAGAATGTATATATATATATATATATATATATATATATATATATATATATATGTGAGTATTATAATAAAGTGCCTTAAAATAAATTTTTAAAATTCAGGGGTTTTTTTTTTTGTATCTATTAGGAATTTGATCGCACGTGGTGGTGGGGGCAAAATATGAAATTTAATGGAAATTAATATTTTCACAAACAAAATCATCTGTTTGATTTTGAATGAAGTAAGAAAAAAATAGATCGCTTTCAGCTTTTCTTTTTCATCAATTGTGATGTTGATGATGATGATGAAAACTCAGCATCATCACCATCATAATCAGCAGCAGTCACCACATGGTCTTTCTTTTCCTATTCCCCTCTGTCTCCCCTTCCTTCCTCAATTCTCACGTTTGACAATCATCACATGTGTTTATTTTTTTCTATTATAATTATCATATCCCTTTTCTATCCCCTCTCTCCTCTGTCTCATCCATTTCATCTGCTAAGAGCACCGCCCGGAAAAGGGATCCTTATTAACACCTTACAGCAAAACAAACAAACAAAAATGCTTGATGAACAAAATCCAAAATTCAGGTTTGAACCTTTTTATTATTCAATACGATCCTTCTTTTAGGCGGAGGATATTTTTTCCCTCTGCCCCAAAATCCAGAGATTAGACAATTCCCATAATCTTATATTGTTCCCTCCTGTTGATTGCGGTGTAATTTTTCGGTGTAGTTCTAGGGGGTCTTACTCCCCCCCCCCCCGGTCTTGCATTCTCTCTTTCTTGAAGGAGTTACTTAATCGCTTGAGGCGGTTGTGCCGGGGAATGCTGACGGAGCTGTGCAGGCATCTTTTGCATTGTCCTGTGGAGTGCTGACTTTTCGATCTTACTTTCCGACTCTTGTGTCACATTTCTTAAGGTTAGAAATAAACACCAGAATGCTGTTCTGTATATTTGCCATTTGTATGTTTTATTTCAGAAAATATTACATTGATATTAGATCTATATTTGTCAAAAGTTAGTTATAGACGAAAAACATTGAGTTATATAACGAATAAGCTTTGCCTTTTTTTTTTAATGGCGAAAAAGAAATAAAGGTAATTTATTTTTACGTGGTTTTATATTCATGAAAACTATTTCCTTTCGAATTTTATTTTTTTTAAAGAAACCTGTTTTAAAAAAAAAAAAAAAAAAAGGAGACCATGTGTTTCATAGCAGGTGCTTCTTGTCATGCAAAAATTTCAAATCTCAACAGCTTTCTCTTTATTTTCTTACCCCCCCCCCAAACACCTGTTTTGTTTGTTACAAAGCAGCTTTTATGCAAATTCTTTTTCTTTTTTGTGTTTTTTACACAAATGTAATCTTGTATATTCATTTTTAAAAATAAAAACTTGGTTTATATATTTTTTTGTATTTTCAAACTAAAAAGTCAACAATTTGGCGCCAATATATATATATATATATATATATATATATATATATATATATATATAGCGATATAGCGTCGCTCACAAAAATAAAATAAAAATCGATTTTATTTTTCCTTTTTCACCTTTTTTTTTTTTTTGTTTTGTTTTTTGCTGATTCCAATATTTTTTAATCAAACCAAATTCTAATGCAAACCCTTTTATTGTCGCATCAATAGTGTAGTGAAATCCTCATCATTGATACCATCTGCATCCTATCATCCCCCCCCCCCGGAGAAAGAAAAAAAAAAACAAGCATGTGTTTTCAAATTAAAATGTTTTTGTTATTTTTTCTTGTCATTTCCAAAATTAAATCGACTTAGGACTGTCATATTCTCGAATACTCAAATCGGTTAAAAATTAAATTAATAAAATTGCACCCTCCTCTCCCTCGGAAAAGCCACGGACACTTTATCTTGTTGCTTCCAAAAATAAAAACCCACGTGGATAAAGATGGCCATCAATTTCAAATTATTAAGATGCCCTCTCCTTTGTAATTTTTTTGACAATCTAAAAATACCTGTACATATATTTTTATTCATCAGTGCTTTTACTTTTTTATTTATAATTTTATAGAGTGAAATCAAATTCGTTTATCATCATTGAGTTACGAATACCCATTTTATTTATAAACGAATATCAGTCCCAGCACGATTAAAATTATTTGTACAAACGGAGCAGGGACCAGGGTACTTCACGGGGAACGTGGACCATGCGTAAACGTTTTTTTTTTTTTTTTTTTTTTTTTTTTAAATGACTGCTCCCTGAAATGCGCAAAAGGTTTTCTTTCACTTTCTGGGGCCCACTTTCGGTAAATTTTCAGATTAGGTCCATCTCCACAATTTTCTTTTTAAATGACGACTTTTAAAGGTTTTCGGCCATGCTCATGCTGAATACGAAAATCGCCTTGAAATTTTGCAGAAATAATTAGTTATCGAGATATAAAAAGTTGTATTATGCATTGTATTCTTTGGCGGCCATCGTTTTTACGCGCGTGCGCGCGCTCCATGAACAAATCCACGCACGTAAAAAAGATGGCCGCCAAAGAATACAATGCATAATACAACTTTTTATATCTCGATAACTACTTATGTCTGCAAAATTTCAATGCGATTTCCGTATTCAGCATAGTAGAAAACTTATAAAAGTTGTCATTTAAAAGAAAATTGTGGAGGTGGACTCAGGTGGACCTAATCTAAAAAAAAAAAATACACCATTTTCTTATAATTATACAGTATACACTGTATAATCAATCATACACTTTTTTTTTTTTTTGTATTTTTTTACAGCCTGCCCCAGCGTAGTATAAACACCCCTAACCACCCCATGTTAAGAACGGCTTTCGCAATAAACACCCCCAACCTCCCCCATGTTAAGAACGGCTTTCGATGTTGGGGTGTGTTTATTCCGAAAGCCATTTTTAACATGGGGACGCTGGGGCAGTGGGGCACGTCGTAAAAATTTACCCTTTTTTTTAATCGAGCGTATATTTATTTTATTTTTTTATTTCTTTGATTACATTTGATTTTTATATCGTGCTTATTTTTTTTCATTTTATTTTATTCTACTTTATTTTTATTATATTTTCCCACTAAGGATTTTTTTTTTTTTTTTGTTACATTTATTTTTTCATACATATTCAAATAATGCTTTTGGACATTTTTCTTTTTTTTTTCGCCTCAAATAGTACCTTCAAAAAAGTTTTCGTGATTAAATAAATTAACGAAAAGGTTTTGTGCATGCACTTCCAGAGAGCAGTCATTAAAAAAAAAAAAAAATAGTTTACGCAATGTCCAGTCCAGAGTAGTTTCACTGGCGCCTTATAAAGATTAAAATCATTATATAATTATACTAAACCTTAATCTAATTTTGATAAATCCACACAAATATATTAACATACCAAGAAAGTATAAAAGAAAAAAAAGTCGTTCAATGACTTTCTTTTTAAAAGTAGATTTTTAGGAGCATTCTGGTCTTTTTTGAAAGAATATCACATTTAAAACTGCCGCGGACAAGTATTTTTATGATAGTAAGACCTTTATTATCCAATGTATTTCATATTGTTTTCACTGATGGCCATGTTGGTTTGCGCACGCGCAGTCAATTTTATTCATACTTATTCAATCGATCGATATAAAGCTTTTCTTTTGCCTTTTTGGCTAAGAAAAATGTGCAGTATCTGTTTTGTTACTGCCATTCTATCCTCAGTCAATGAAGGAGAACTCCTTAAGTAATTTTTAGGGGATTATGCAGTGAGTGAAGTCAATAAGCGAAAAAAATAAATAAAAAAATACAAAAAATAAATGTTATCATAGACAATAAGTTACTTTTCTACCTGTCTGGTTCGTTTTTATGTATAGTTTTAAATGCTTTTTATTTCATCGCAAATATTCCCCTTTTTTTACGAGTTATTAGCCAAGATGGCCGCTGGCATTGGACTAAGGACTTTCGGCACTTGTTGGCTACCAAGTAAAAAAGTGAATATTTGCGATTAAATAAAGAGTATTCAAAACTATTTAAAAACACACACACAAAAAAAAAAAAAATGAGCCAGGTAGGTAAAAAGTAAGTTTTGTTGTTTATGATAACATTTATTTTTTTCCAATCCAGAGTGCCCTCTTAACACGAGCAATGTCATTTCAGAAGTGTATCAGTTGTAGATTGCGCAACCCTTGCTCCATTGTAGGCGTAGGTGTCAGAAATTTCGTGAAAAATATTGAATAATTCCTTTCCCTGTCTTTCCAAGCTTATGAATCTTCAATTTGTGATATATAACACTTTGGTGAGTAAATTAAGTATTTACTTCGTAATAGATATTTCAAAATGGGAGGCGTGAATTAATTCGACCCCCTGTCTTTCCAAGGTTATAACTACTCGAAAAATGTAAGTCAAACCCTAATTTCTTTTTCAAGTAAAGGAGCAAGGACCAAGGTTTCATTTAAAAAAAAAGGGGGGGGTTTAAACTTCGGATTTTACAGGTAAATTTCTAAAAATTTATTTATTTATTTATTTTAAATTTGAATATATTATTTATTGATCTTTTATCTTCAATTTGTGATATATAAAACTTTGGTGAGTAAATTAATTATTTACTTTTTAATATACATTTGAAAATAGGGGGGAGGCGTGAATTTAAAAAAAAAAACGTTTGTCTAAAATATTGTATTCGGTTTATTGGAAAGCGCATAAAATTTCACATTGACCCTGAAAATATCGTAAAAATAGAATCAATAAAAAAAATTTTGATAGATTTTTAAAGTTTAAAAATTGAAAAATACTGAACTCGTAACATTCAATTAATTTCATTACTGTTTTTAAAAAAATAAAATATTTATTACTTTTTATACAACTTTAATAGTTTATTTTGGAAGTATAATCCATAAAGAAAATAAACAACCCACTTTTAAAAGAGAAATTACGAGTTTTTTTTAAATATTTTATACGCAGTTTCGTGTTAGGGGTGTCAAAAATTCCTACAAAAATTCTGATACACCTGTGATTTTCCAAAATAGCCAACAAAAAAGTGAAAAAATATATACACGACAAATGGAACAAAGGAAAACTAAATTACTCTTCTACCTACTAGGATAAGATGTTGCGTTTTAACTTCTTTTAAAGTGTTTTTTTTTTTTTTTGTACTTGAAAAAAGAAGAGTTTGAAGCCTGTCGAATTAGAACGAAGAACAAAATTCTAGCCATAGATAATCGCTCAAAAATCGAAAATTGAACAAAATACTAGTAGAACATTATATTTTCGTACGGTTGGTGACATTTATTGGATGTGTTTCTAGAAACTGGTGTTTTGCTTGATTTTCGATTTTCAGAGGTGCAGTTGGAGATTCCGCAACCTTTGCTCCGCTCTTGCTAATTGCAAGCAGTTGTCTTTTGTAATAAGGTTAGAGGGAAGGGGGGGGGGCACTCTCCCGCTAGAAAATCTAACGTATTTCTTTCTGTTTCCACATGTTGAACATGTGTTAACTCTCCTCCTCCTCCCTCCCTCCCTCTCTCACTATTAGTATGGTTGTTGTTGCGGAGACGTATTGATCGTCATTGTCATCATCATCACCATCATATTTTGTAGTAGTTTAAATACTTGTGCGTGAATTTCATCATAGAATTCTTCATTTCTGACATACACGCACATGGAGAGGAGGGGTGGATTGAGATTCTCTCTCAAATTGTGTGAACTTCATTTTCATTATCAAGCAAGAGTCTGAAAAGGTGCTTGTACCAATCAATCCCCATGGCGACAGGCAACCACAACCACAAAATGAAAACCAGTTTATAAAAAACAAAACAAACAAACAAACCGGCATAACTGAACGAGAATTACCCCTAATAACAGATTTCTGAATAAACGTCTCTAATCTCCCCATGTTAATAACGGCTTTCGGTTTTTTCAGTTGATTATTATTGATTGTGCACTAGGATAGGTGATTCTCGTTCAGGTCTGCCAAAACAACAACCAAAAAAACTTGATTTCTTTAGATTGTGCTTTCTTTTTACTGAAGAATACGGACCGTGCTGAAATAAGGTTTAGAAACCCATTCTTAATATGGGGAGAGTGAGGGAGGGTATGGTTAACTATTCTGCACTTTTTCACAATTTCACAAATCAGAGATACTGTAAAAATTGAATTTAACTTGAAAATCCTAAAAAAAAAAATTTAAAAAAAGTAGCACGGTTTGTAAAGTGCAGAAGTACCCTTTTTCCAGTTTGATTTTTTTTTTTTTTTTTTTTTTTTTTTTTTATCTTTTAAGCAACAATTAAAAGTAGTATTCATGAAAATTAAATTTTACAACTAAGCGAGTTGTAGTGTTTTCGTTTGTCATCATGAGATCCAATAAAATAAATAAGGAGAGACAACTCAAATCGAAGTGTGGATGGCAAAAATCAGCCTTATATTCAGTATAGTAGTAACATCTCTAAAAATCGTAAATTTGGATTTTCTTGGTTAAAAAAAAACTACTTGATCAAATTATATCATTTTTTTACTTTTAATTGCTAATTTAAAGAACCCCCCCCCTTTTTTTTTTTTTTTTTTTTTTGACAAAGGATACACCTGACGAGGATGATAAACCAGTTACACAAAGGAACCTTTGTCCCCTCCCCCCGAGAACTTATGTAATTTATTTCTGGATTTTACCAAGCCGTGATGGTCGATCTATAACAGCGCCAAAATAAAATGCGACACTATTTTACTTTCTTATCAAGGCAACATGTGCACTCGCACTGCGAAAAAAAAAAAACTGTTTTTTAAAAGAAAAGGATAAACGGATCGTAAAGTCAAAGCGTTTCCTCTGTCGTCATACTAAAAGCTAAAAAAGCAAGTGCTTTATTATGACATGAGCGCTTAAAATTAGATTTATTTTCGCGTTTTGCGCACAAATACCGTTTTAAATTATTCTTGGGTTTGTATTACTGTACACATAGATTCGAAAAAAATGTCAAAAAACATATATATATATATAACAAATAAATGTTATCAAAGGCAAGATAAGTTAATTTTCTACCTAACTAGATACTTTTTAGTGTTTTTTTTAATGTAACATGTTTATTCAGTTCGAAAAACATAGTGTTTACCGATGTATTAGAAAATTAAAAATGGCGCCCGACTCTCTCTTTGACACAGTAAGTTTGGGAAAAGGAGTAAAAAATAAAAAACTAGACAAAATACTGTTAGAAACTCGCTTAATATATGTTACCGTGACATAGGCTGACCTATATTCGGTGTTTTTTTTTTTTTTTTTTTTTTACAGTATTTTGTCTAGTCTTTTATTTTTAACTCCTTTTCCCAAACTTACCGGGTAAAAGAGTGAGTAGGCGCAATTTTTAATTTTCCAATACACCGGCAAACACTGTTTTTCGAACTGAATAAACATGTTACATTAAATAAAAACGCTAAAAACATATAGTTAAGAGGAAAGTAATTTATCTTGCCTTTGATAACATTTATTTGTTATATATTTGTTTTTTTTTCACAACTTTAATACAAACCCTTATTCTTTTATTTGACACTCAAAATATTCCAACATCATTTCGATGTTTTTTTTTTGTTGTCCCTATTAAAAAATAAATTCTTAAGAAACAGATATGCAATATGATAGATTTTATTAAAAAATATTATTTATTTTAATTCGTTGTAATACTTTATGCTTTTTTTTTTTTTTTTAAATTAGAAAACATGAAAAAGAATTATTTTTACGGCAGGGGGAAAGCCCGTTCATGTCCGCCTTTTTTTTTTTGTAAATTGTTGTATTCAAACAAAGGAAAAAACGCAACAATTTGCTTTAAAAAAAAAAAAAAAAAACGTACTGGGTGGGAGTGGGGGGCTATAACCTCCAAGTTGTAGGTAGATAGTAGAAAATAGATCCTAATTACGTTGTTTTTAATTTCACATCCCCATGGTTGACAAAGGCTTTCTGGTGACCTGTTGTTGGCAGGACGCAAAAACGGAAAAAAAAAAGTTTCATTTTATTTTATTTTTTATTTTTTTAAATCAAACATCATAAAGATATTTTAATTTAAAAAAATATTTTTATTAAAAAAAAAAAAAAAAAAAAAAAAAAAAATGTAACATCTCGTTTCATAAATATATTTTTATTATTAAAGTTTAAGTGGACGTTTTATTTTTCCAGCTGATCCAGGATCGCAGAAAAGCCTTTGTCAACATGGAGATGCGAAAGTTACTGTTAAATTCTTATAAATTTATTTATTTATTTATTTATTTATTTATTTATTAAAACAGATAAACAAAAACAAAAACAAAAAAAGAAAGTGTAACGTGAATGCTGTTGGCTCTCTTTTTTTTTTTGTTTCTCTCTGGGTGAAAGTTTAAAGTCTTTTAACCGTTGTCGATTACTTGAAAACTGCCATTATAAACTGAACCACGTGGTGGTGGTGGACATGCCTCGATCATTGGAAACCGTGGGATCACTTGTGTTTCGTCATTTTTACCCATAAAATCATTTCCGTGCTTGGTACTTGATGAGGATTGTGGACCCTACGCAAACGTTTGGCTATTACCGACCCCTCGTCATTCACCTTTAATTTGTCGACTTTTGGTTTTCGGGTACGTTGAGAACGAATATCGCCTTCATTTTTTGCGCAAACAAGTAGTTATCCATATTTGAAGGCATTCAGTATCCAACGTAATCACTATACTGGTTCTTTTTGGCGTTTTTTCCTAAATGGGAAACAAAATGGCCTCCAGCAAAAACAATAGTGATTACGTTGGATACTAAATGTCTTCAAATATGGATAACTACTTGTGTGCGCAAAAAATGAATGCGATATTCGTTCTCAACGTACCCGAAAACTTTTAAAAGTCGACAAATTAAAGGTGAATGCCGAGGGGTCGGTAAACTAAAAAAAAAATACCCAAACATTTGTGTAGGGTCCACACACTCCTCATCAAGTACCCGTGCGTGCGGCCGTGCTTGTTCAAAGAGAGACGATAAATCGAATTTTTTTTTTTATATAATGTCATTTTCAACGAAAACAATATTACTTGTCATGTCGAAAATAGTGATATATCAAAAAATTACGAAAATCCATCCAGTATAAAGTTATTTATCGTTAAGATATTTTAATAGATCGTGAGGATTGCAGTAACAGGGGACATAACTCAGAAAGTATATTTTAGATTACATCGTAATGGCGTCCAACATAGACTTTTTTTTTCTACTAAAAATAATATCAGTTGTTTTACTCACTGAATTTTTGACATGACAATTAATTCAGCAATATTGTTTTTGCTTAAAAAGGCAGTACTTGTACAGTTTAATCAAGAGATTAAAAAATGAAAATATCGAAAAAACGTTATAGTGCATGTATGCGTTATGGAACGAAGTTCTTCGGAAAAAATAGTTGGGTTTGTATTACTGTACACATAGCCTAGATTCGAAAAAGTTGTCAAAAAAACAAATATAACAAATAAATGTTATCAAAAGCAAGATAAGTTACTTTTCTTACCAAACTGGATATATTTTTCGTGTTTTTATTCAATGTAACATGTTTATTCAGCTCGAAAAACATACATTGTTTACCGATGTATGGGAAAATTCAAAATGGCGCCCGACTCTCTCTTTAACACGGTAAGTTCGGGAGAAGGTGTTATAAATAATAAACTAGACAAAATACTATTAAAAAAACACCGAATATATGTCAACCTATGTCACGGTAATATATATTGAGCGAGTTTCTAACAGTATTTTGTCTAGTTTTATATTTATAGCACCTTTTCCCAAACTTACCGTGTTAAAGAGAGAGTCGGGCGCCATTTTGAATTTTCCATTACATCGATAAACACAGTATGTTTTTCAAGCTGAATAAACATGTTACATTAAATAAAAACACTAAAAACATCAACTTAGGTAGAAAAGTAACTCATCTTGCCTTTGATAACATTTATTTGTTATATATTTGTTTTTTGACAACTTTTTCGAATCTATGTGTACAGTAATACAAACCCAAAATTTCACTTAATTTCATCAAGATTTTTTTTTTTTACAGCGAAAAAACAATTTGTTATTATACCGAGCAAAAGGTTTGATTTTTAGCAAGAAAAGCTAGTATTAAAGATGGGAAGGGAGTGTCGGCGCTTTAACTGGAGTTATCTCCCCGTGGCGTGTTTAACAAATTCCTTAATGGCTGACTTTAACCTGCTCTCATAAAAACGCGTTCTTCCGCTGTAATAAAAAAAAAAAAAAAAAATACTCGATCAAATTAAATGATTTTTTTTTTCTGAGATCTTCATTCCCAAACATATACGTCCAATATAACTTTTTTTTTTTTTTTTTTTTTTTCGATATTTTTATTTTTTAATGTCTTGATTAAACTGTACAAGTACCATAAAGGCATTAAAAAAATTTCTTTTTTTAATCGATCTGTCACCTCTCTCTGTCTGCTCTCTGTCTCTCTCTCTTTATCTCTCTCTGTCTCTCTCTCTTTATCTCTCTCTGTCTCTCTCTTTCAACACAATAATTCCTTTTTGTTGGGGGGTGGGGGCATTTACTTTTCTTTTTTTTTCCTTCTCTTTTTGTGTAAGCGTGATTTTTAAAAGCGAGAAATAGAAAAACAGCTGAGTGAGACTTGGAACGGCGGGGAAGAAGGGTTGACAATTAATAGTTTTTACTATTTTAGATTTCTTTGTTTAGTTACTAAACTTTAGTATCTTCTGCTTTTGTCAATGAATAAGTCCTTTTTTTTCTCCTTTGTGTTTAATAGTGTTCATTAATACAATAGTGACGCGGCATTTTTGTTCTTTTTCGACCTCTATACTATTTGTTATGAATGAAACTAATTTGTCCGAGCCGAAAAATCTCACAGCCAAATTATTCCTTATATTAAAAAAAAAAAGTTTGGTAAATATGAAGAATTACTCCACCCTCGAAAATTCCTTTAAAATTATCACTCTTAAAGGTTTTCGAGGTCGCTGAAAACGAAAATAACGTTTAAAATTACGGCAAACGAGTAGTTTCCAAGATATGAAGAAAGGTTAGCTTTAAAAAAGTGGGGGATCACTTTTCTATATTAATTTAACGTAAAATGAGGGGAGGGGGTTCTTTCCACCCTCGGAAAATCCTTTAAAATTACCACTAACGTTTAAAATTTAAAGAAACAAGTAGTCTCCCCAGATATGAAGAAATGCACTTACTTTATGGTCACTTTTTTTTTTTTTTTTTTTTTTTTGCTTAGTAGAGGGACTGCCGGTTTGTTTTTCGTTCCTTTTTGGAGGGGGATATTCAATTATAGAACTTGTATAGTTTTTTAACAGGTGCTTATGCAGTTTAATTAACTGTTTTGAGCAGAAAAACTGTTTAATATATTACAAAAATTCTGTTTACATTTGATGGCGGAGCCGGAGATGTCAATGTGATTATAGCGTTTTTAACATAGGTATTGGGATTTTTGTAAGTTGGATTATATAGGGGTACGGTTTATCAAGAACTTGTTTACATTGGACTTGAAGACAATCAAATTGTAGTCACCTGGGAAGCAGGCCAAAGGAAGAGAGTTTCACAGGCGTCGTGTAGTTCTAAGAAAAAAAGCTCTGCTCATGGAATCTACGTTTAGGTTTAGGCACAGATAAAGAGTGAGGGAAATTATTGGTGGTGGTTCTGGCTGGAGGAGTGTTTTTCGTGAAAGTTTGTCGAGGGGGGGGGGACCATAGATTGAAGCTCAAACGGGCACCTGCCATGGAAATAACGATGAAGCAGAGACAGGTTCGCAACGTCTCTTCTGTGGGAAAAAAGTTGCAGGGAAGAGAAAAGGTCATCAGACAACAAACACCAAAAAAATTGGAAAGCAAAAATATAACAAATGTTACCAACGGCACGATAAGATAGATACTCTTCTACCTACCTGGATATATTTTTTGTGTGGGGGGGGGTAACTTATTTTAAAGTGTTTATTTGTTTCAAAACAAAAGTAGTAAGTTAGGGCGAGCACAAATCTGGGAAGTCTTGATAATCTCTCAAAAATTAAACAAAATACCGATAGAACTCCATCCAATAGATATCACTGTGACTTTTAAAATAAATGGAGCGGCGTAAAAAGCACGTTGGGACATTTTGTATAATTAAAAAAAAAATGCTTGAACGATTATCAAGAATACCCAGATGACCGTCTCATGCAAACCATTTTGTTCTTGTTCTGATTTAAGCACCCCATATTACTTGTGTTTCGAAATAAACGCTTTAAAATAATTTGAAATGAAAGGAAAAAAAAAAACTTATCCAGATAAACAATAAAACTTATCTTGCCTTTGGTAACATTTATTTGTTGCATATTTGCTTTTCGTTTTTTTTTTTTTTGTTTTAACTGCAAAGTGCCCAAAATTCACCAGCTTTTGCTGAGAAAACACACACACACACACACATATATATATATATATGCCTAAATCCAAACGTAGATTTCATGATCAGAGCTTCTTGTGAGAAACAAGTGCACGATTGTGGAACTCTCTTCCGTTCGTCTGTTTCCCATCTGACTACGACTTGGATGTCTTCAAGTCCAACATAAACAAACTCCTGGCAAACCGCCCTCTTAAGACACTCTATCAAATCTCCAATACTAATGATTACTACAATACTATCTCATTGATTACTGTACACGCAATAAACCTTATCCTTGAGTGGGCTCCGGGCCTTGATAAGTGGTGACCCCCATGTAAAAATATATATATAGTGTGTGTGGGGGGGGGTGCTTATTCGATTATATTACCTTTTATTTATACCAATCCTTTAATTTATGAAGCTCAATGTAACTACAGAGCGTATACAAATAAATGACTATCTATCTATCTATCTATCTATCTATATATATATATATATATATATATATATATATATATATATATGATACAAGTGAATGAAGATTCCTCCCCCTACACACACACGCGCGTGCGCTCCTGTTTTCATCTGGTCCTTTTAAAAATGTTTAATAATGATGCGTTCTTTACGAATTGAAGCAGACACTGCACAACTATGCTGTTGTAGATGATTTGCTTCCGGTGTCCTATAATGTGTGTATATTGCAGCATTTTTTTTTTAATCCTGCGCCCTTCTACGCGATTTCAAATAATAACGATTTCGTAAGGTCGGGAAATGTCTGTGTGTGTGTCTGTGCAGATGACATCAGTTTCTAGCAAGAAACATTGCTGTATGGCCCGGGGGTGGAGGAGTTGATAAGCAGTGTTTGTCGTCTAGACAATTCCAACACTGCTGCTGCCTCTTCTGTTTAGGGAAGTGATTGCAAGGCAGCAACACGCTGCTTTCAACTACAGCCGTGTCGGCTGGCCGATTTGAATTTCGAGCCTTGTTCGTATTCAATAACAACAACTAGCGTTTCCTTCCCGGCGTTGCCCTGGAATTTTTGTACTTTTTTTTTTTTTTTTTTTTTCTTGAATTTTTATTGAAGTAGATTATTTAGCAAAAAAGTTTTTCAATGAAATCAGTCGGACATCCAACGAAATAAAGTTAAAATTTATATCTATAAAAGTGAGAATGTGTGTGTTATAGGACACTTCTCAACCTATATACTCGACGTTTTTTATCTATAGACTTGAAATTTGGTGTATGGTGTATTTTTGTACTTTTATTTTTTTGTTCCGTTAATTAAAGTTTTATTTTTTAATTTTTTAAAAAATATTTTTATGCCCCTCCCCCTAGAAAAGGAGGGGTTTGACTTGATAATTCACTCCTGTTCGTTTGTTTGCACTTTTCGCTATAACCACACCTTGAATTTTTTTTTTTTTAACTTTGCACAAGCATTAGTCATGGTGAAAGTAAATTTTTCACTCGGTTTCTTTACTGTTATTTCACGCCAAACAGGGCACAGTGCAACTTAACCGTAAGGAGCTACTGATTTGGACCAAAGCTTCCTGAGGTGTTGTTAAGGGCTTAATATGGTTGGGGAAGCTGTTCCTTTACTTTCAATCGTATTAATACTAGTGTAAATGCAAAGGTGCTAAGTCTGCGATAGGTTAAAGTTGTTTTTGTTGTGGAATTTAAACCGCATTCTTTTTTTATTTATTTTTTTTTACTCCAAGCTTCTTTAGACACATATATGTGTGTGTATATATATGTGTGTATGTGTATGTGTGTGTATATATATGTGTGTGTAAGTACCCATCGTTGACTGGGTTCAAAAACAGCCTACAGAAAATGGACTCTGATTTATGAAAGTATGATAGGTTATGAAAAGGAAGGGTTGTAAAGAGATAGCTTCGAATTTGGCGGTATCAAAACCAAAGCAAAATATGCTGAAAGTAAAAATAAAATAGATAAACCCCATAATTTATTATACCATACCTGTTCACACTGAAACACTTATCACAATATTTTAATGAACCACCGTTTTGCCAGATCAAACATACCCATTCCTGTGCCTCGATACATCTTCTATCATTATATGTAACCAGTTTTTTAAAACAGTCAACCATATAGGAGCCTATTGGTGACCAGACACACACACCCACACACACATTCAGCTTTATATTATATAATATATATATATAGAGAGAGGGAGAGATATTCTCTCATCTCGGTTTTGACTTTGGCAGAATAAAAAGTCCACAATCAGAAATCAAAACAGGTTCACGTTTAAACTTTAACGTAGATTTTATTAAAATAAAAAAGATCCAACTTGCAAAAGATGTGTCGTCTTTAGCTATCTGGCGAGCAGGGCTGGTAACACCCGGGAAGGGTAGTAGTTCATGGTTCATCTTTGCGTAATGCAGGATATGATACAATGCAACAGCTCAATGAGTTAAGTGATGCCTTCCAAGGATGAATGCTGCGAATCCGGTAGTCATCATGACCGTCCGAATGGCGGACAAGAACAGGTCAAAATGTAGACGTTAATTTCGTCTCTAAGAGACATAAGTAATAATGAAAGTCAATCAAATCGAAGAGAACAAAAGGGGACTCAGTGTCGGAAGGTGAGAGGGGGAGTCAAGCCAGTGGCCCTGAAAGAGGAACACTCTGGCCTATTAAAAGTTGCCTTGGCAGCCCTGTCGGCATTCTTCAATAGGGGCCCTCCAGACAGTAACCAATTAACTTACTCCATTCAAAAGTTTGGAAACAGCAGTCTGGGAGAGTGGACCTCCTAGAACTGCGCAGCCGTTCCTCATTTAACAGGGAAAAGGCAATTGCAAAATTGGCTCGAACAAACTTACATTACTAATAAGGTATTTAGTTCGCTTCCACTGCAAGCACTTAGTCGCCAGGGTTGGAAAGTGGAATTGAGATGTCAATGCTCCAAAATGTGCCTGGGCAGCCCTGTCGCCATTCTCCAGTGAGGTCGCTTCAGGCGATTAGCAATAACTTACCCCCCCCCCCCCTCAAAGAGAGAAGGCAAGGCCTGGGAGGGTGGACCTCCTAGAACTGCACAGAACTTTACTCCCACCGCAAATTCAACAGGGACCGGATCACTACAGAAATGGTCTAATCTCTGTTGATTTTGGGGGTCCGAGGATAAAAGTCCTCCACCGAAACCATCATTCGCCCATGCATGGAGTATTGTTACATCTGCTATCTTCTTTTATAATATAAATCCGACCTGTCTGTTTAAATGTATGTATCTATGTATGTCTGCCTAAAACTTTTAACAGACGCATCGGAACGTGACAAAACCACTATCGTTGTAAACCTCAAACATTTGGACGATAAATATCGAAAAATTGGACAAAAACATTAATTCTTTAACCCTCAACTGGGCAGTTTTCTACAAGGAGTTGCTTTTTTCGCAGATGTTTTTAAAAGTCATCTACTCTTTTCAATTGACTTGCCTTAATTTTCACGTTCATCATTTTCGGTTTTGCGATGGACGCAACAGCAAAGATGTCACTTTTTTTTCCATGTTCTTTTCTCCTTTGCAATATGGGTTTGAGCCTGCCTTCTTACTACCATTTTTTGCTCAACCCCCCCCCCCCCCCAAATACCCGGGTAATGCTGGGCATGCAGGAAGGGGCAAAATGTGTGTGTGTGTGTGTGTGCGTGTTTTTGTATATCTCACAAAAACTTCCGACAGATGTGACGAAACCGGTTTCATTTTAACCCCCAATCTTTCAAATGAAAAATATCGAAAAATTGGCAAAAAACATTAATTCCTTCACCCTCAATTGGCTAAGAGCGCTTTTTCCGTCAATATTTTTGCAAGTCATCATCTCCTTTTGATTGACTACCTTTAATTTTGACGTTTGCGACTTTCAGTTTTGCCATGGAGACATCGGCTAAGACGTTACTTCCCCCCCCCCCTCTGTCATATTACGGGTTCAAGCCTGCCTGTCTGCCTGCCTACTACCACTTTTTCTTTTTTTTTTTTTTTTTAACACCTCTCTCGTTTTTATCCTTTTGGCCTCGATTAGCAGTGAATATATATATATATATATATATATATATATATATATAATAATCAACATGTGACGAGCCATGCCTTGAGATTGAGCTGCCAAGGTAAGCAAACTTGTTGACCACATCCGATTACGTTTCCTGAATCATTATTGGTCATTCATTTCACATGAATCCGATGATTTGGTTGTTGGCATTGGTTTCCCAGATATTTTTTCTAGTTAGAATTCTTTCTGGAAAATGTACCTTGGCTTAGGAACCTCACACCCTGCGATGCACAAAGCAGCCAAGCATCATTTTCAATCTGAAGCCAGATCAGCAGCATCCCTCCAGTTTCTTCCTGTTGCAGTTAAATTTCTCTTGATTGTCTGCTGCCAGTTCATCTTTTGTCTTTTCTTTTTGGTCCCCTGACAAAAGGAGGTTGAACCTATAAATTCACCCTTGTCCGTTCGTCTCGCCACACTTTTCTCAATAACTTCGCCTTGGAATTTTTTGAAATTTTGCACAAACATTAAACGTATCAGTAAAAAAAACATAACAGAACAGATTTTCTGGAAAAACTCTGGTCCTCCCCCAGTTGTACCATTCGGGTTAAAATGGCTAAAATTGACACTGCTGTGTTTATAAAAAGAAATTGATGCCTTGGATTTTTATAAAACTTTCTGAAAAGTTGCAAATAACTGATTTCTATATAATTTTGTTTGTCTATACTTCGCGATAACTCGTGGGTGTGCCCCAAGGGCTCTTTTAGAGCTAATAAAAACACTTCTTTTTTGGGACTATTTTACCATATTTGTCAAAAGTTTTCTTTGTATGTCTATTTAGCAGTTTTGCATGGTGCTGAACTCAAATTTAAAAATGTTAAGGCTTTGGGGACTTCTGGGGCTAAATGGGGTGTGGGGTAAATGATGGACTTAAGTCATTTCTTTTTTTGCATGGTGCAGAACTCAAATTTACATATGTTAAAGCCTAAAACTGCACCGTTTGTTCATTTTCACCAGGATTTTACGTCCCCTGGGGACATTTAGGGCTAAATGGGGGGGGGGGGCTGAACTTATTTTTTTTTAATTTTTTTGCCTCGTTCACTGTGCACTCACGGGGGACCATGCATGCTTCACTTGTTCCATCAGGGTTTCACTGGAGCACTTGGTTTGGCAATTCTCTCTGGAGGCAATCTTAGCGTATATCCAAGCCATAGACATTGTTTGCAAGTTATTAACAATACTACCTGTTGGTTAGTTTGATCTTTCACTTCTTGGTTGGTAATTCGATTGAATCACCCTTTGATTCCTTTCTATCTTAGACTTAGGAACTCTCGCATCTTACAACGCACGAGGCAGTCAAAGCATACCAACTTTTCCAATCTGAAACTAACGTTACACGCGTGTTAACATGTAGACACTTGGGTCCCAACACGTTGTAGATTCCGTCTCAAATAAGTCCAAGATGAGGAATAATTTGACCCGGTTTTTTCCATTGTAATAACATTTATTTCTGGGTACTTTCCTGAATAAAACAAGGTACTCGGTCTGTGCACACTGCATCTTTTTATTTTTTTTTTTATTTTCCTTGTCATGACGTCACTGCTCGATATTTGTATATAGTCGCCGTACGTATATCCACATTCTGTAACAAAACCAGATCCGCAGCATTCCTCCAGTCTTTTCCCAATGCAATCAAATTTCACTCGATTTTCAGCTTCCGGATATTTTTTTTTCTTCCTCTTCCCCCCCCCCCCCCCCATCAGTTGGAGCACTTGGTTTGGCAATTCTCTTTGGGGCCAATCTTAGTTTATGTCTAAGCCAGTTTAGACATTGTTTGCAGATTATTGACAATACTACCTACTGGTTAGTGTGATCGCTGATTCTTTGTTGGTAATTTAATTATTCCATTGTATCTCTAGAAACCTTCCAATCACTTGGAAGCAAACACGTCTAATTTCTTCTCTTGGCTGATTCCCAGATGCCAAGTTTCGCGTCCATGTAGTCATGTGGATAAGACGTCGCCGATAAAAAACCAAATAAAAGTTTATTTTTTGAAATTTATTAAAAAAAAAAACAAAAAAACGCTACGAAAACAAATAACAAAAGTTTATTTTTTGAAATTTATTTTTAAAAAAAAAAAAAAACCCTATGAAAACAAATAACAAAAGTTTATTTTTTGAAATTTATTAAAAAAAAAAAAAACGCTACGAAAACAAATAACAAAAGTTTATCTCTTGAAATTAAAAAAAAAAGCTACGAAAACAAATAAAAGTTTATTTTTTGAAATTTAAAAAAAAAAACGCTACGAAAACAGATAACAAAAGTTTATTTTTTGAAATTTAAAAAAAAAAGCTACGAAAACAAATAAAAGTTTATTTTTTGAAATTAAAAAAAAAAAAAAAAAGCTACAAAACTAAATAATTAAAATTTTATTTTTTGAAATTTAAAAAAAAAGTTATGAAACCAAATAATAAAATTTTATAACTTTTTTAAAATTTCAAAAAATGAAACCAAATAAAATTTTATTTTTTGAAATTAAAAAAAAAAGATTCAATGCTTGTCACTTGTTTATCAATTTTTGATATCGACAAGTCAGATTGTTTTTAATATGTCGCTTTCTAGAAAGACATTGGATATTCACAGGAGGAACCCCGTGAAGGTTACCAGCATCCTAACATTTTTGAAGCTAAGAACTCAATTCCAGTGTTTTCATGAAATCATCGGTTTAAATGAACGACCAAACTAAAATACAGGGTGGAACGATAAAAATGTCGCCCTAAATAAAACAACACTACAGCTTTATTTTAAAACTTTTATTGAAAAAATAAATTAAAGTAACTTGATTATGTAGTAGAGCTGATATCTATTCAATGTAGCCGCCTTCAGCCTCAATCACTGCCTCGATACTGGTCCGGAACTGAGAGCATGCTTTTTCTACAAGCGCTGACGGAAGCTCTGTGGATATCGGCGATCAGGTTGGCTTTAGTGCTGTGGGAGGTCATGGTGATGATGTTCTCGATGTATGGCCAAATAAAGTAGTCCAGCTGGTTCAGGTCTGGGGAGGGGGGGGCAGTGAAAAAAGGGTACAAAATCGTAGCACTCTTTCTGAAACCAAGCCTGGGTCTCTTTGGACTTGTAAGCCGGCGCCAAGTCCTGCTGCCACACTCAGGGTCTGCCAGTGGCCACCTGATTGCACCGAGGAATCCCCACACTCTTCAGCACATCCAAGAACACTTTGGTGTCGACTTTCAAACTGACTTCAAAGACGTGAGGAGGCATGATGTGACTCTTAGTTGAAACTACACCAAAGACCATAACCGTGGCCGTAAACTTTGTTTTCATCACCTTTGGCACGTCCCTGTTATTCGTGGTAATCAAGCGATGCATTTTGAGGGTGCTGGCAATGGTCCTTTTGTCATAACTTAGATCGGTAGACGGCACAAGTTGTACAGCGACGCATCTCCGATCTTGCTCATTGAACATTGTGTCACTCGCAGATATGATAGGAGGTTCTTATTGCTCTGGGATTTTTACGCAACTGGCCAACTAGCAGATGGTCTGCAACAAAAAAATAAAACCGGTTTTCATCAAATGGAAATGGAATAATGTTGTCTTTTCTAGGGCGATAATTTTATCATTCCATCCTATATACTTTTATGTCATTAAAAGAATGCCCTTAAATACATAATTGAACACTGCTTATTTCTCCAAGACAAAACAAAATTATATAGTAATTTGCTTTACAAAGTTTGCCACTTAAAATGCTTGGAACATTTAAAATAGTAAACAAGGGCCCATGTCCTAGTGGATAAAGTATTTGGTAAAATTCAGTTGTAAAGTTACTCTTCTGGTGGTTGAAAGTTCAATATCCTGTACAGGCGGTCATTGATATGATCTTAAACTATATCCGATAGTGAGGCCCCATTGCAGGTTTTGGGGAGTGTGGAGCCACCCTCTAATTGCCATTGCTCCCAGGTCCACTCTGACCCAGAATGGTAGTACCTGTTTGGGTCCCAAGTATGGGTTAAATAGAAACTGACTTGAAAAAAACAAATATATTCTACTAGCAAAAGTACCCGTTGTTGACTTGATTCAAAAACAGCCTACAGAAAATGGACTCTGATTTATTAAAGTATGATAGGTTATGAAAAGGAAGGATTGTAAAGAGATAGCTTCGAATTTGGGCGTATCAAAACCAAAGAAAAATATGATGAAAGTAAAAATAAAATAGATAAACCCCATAATTTATTATACCATACCTGTTCACACTGAAACACTTATCACAATATTCTGTGGATCTATATTAAAAAAACCTTGTTACACTTTGTGACATATTTCCATTCTATGGAGGTCAGGCATGAACGAACACACCATAATTTTATTATACCATATTTCTTCAAACTGAAAACTAAATTATCAAAGTATACTTACGCAGATAGATATGAAAAGCCTTTATTAAAGTTATAAATGTTTATATCTTTTCTGTATTTATTTCCTGTGTGTTGACGAGTAGGAATACGAAAAGTCTTTATCATATATATATATATATATATATATATATATATATATATATATATATATATATATATATATATATATATAAACTTGAGTTCCTTCAGTTATAATCGAAACTGAAGCCAAAACTTATGAAGAATTTTTGGTAAAATTATTTATTACAAGAAATGGAAGTCCATAACAAACGACAGTTACTCGGCATGACACAAAATAAATAACACGCACTGTCTTATAGATAATTAATTCTTATCTCAAAAATTTAGAAACGTATGTATGATGTGTGTATGAAAATATTTTACTAATAAAATCCTAAACTACTGGTTACATGACACTGAAATTAACAGGAAATAGTAATTATGCACCAAGGATGGTTTATAACGAGTAAAATCTTTGTTTGGATGAATAACGCGTACAGAAATATGTCAGCCAGTTGAAATGCAAAATGTTAATTCCAACTTGCCGACATATTTTTATTAGTTTTACGCATACGCAAATCCTCATATTCATATCTTGAAGTTGTTTTATTTTAAAGCTTTCTTATCTATCTGCTGATAGCTCAAACAGTAGGGAACGCAAATGGAGCACTAAATGTTTTGGTTTTGATTCTAGCTGATGGCACTCAAATCATTCTTTTTTTTTTTTTTTTTTTACTTCGGAAATCGGTACTATATATTAGGTACAATATAATATTCAATAGCGAATTGGCTCTGTAATAATACACAATCTGCATTTCACACTTAGTTGTTATTGTCATTGAAATCCTTTTCCTTTCTTTTTTTTTTTTTTTTTTTTTCCCCCCAATCAGATCGATTGGTTACCTGCTCTAGTTGGGAACCTATAATGGTGCACCGGGAGGAAGCTTTTCCCTTCAATGTTTTCATCCACAGTACATTGTAGTCTCCATTGCACTAGAACTTACTGTTGACTTTTCTAAAATTACTTTTTATATATAACGGCTTGAATTAAAATTTAAAATGCAAAAATCAAGTATCATGCTTCGTGTTCTGAACAGAAACGTTCCTTTCAAACGCACTCCTGTCATTGGGCTTTTCGGCTTGTGTGGTGATAAAACTTCTTAAATGCAAGAAACAAGAAACACTAGACTAGCTGAAAACATTATCAATAATTTTCCCCACTCTTTATCTGTGCCTAAACCTAAACATAGATTCCATGATCAAAGCTTCTTTCTTAGAACTGCACGCCTGTGGAATTAATTGTCTTCCGTTTTCCTGCTTTCCAGCTGTGTATAATATGATTGTCTTCAAGTCCAACGTGAATAAGTTTCTGATGAGGCGTTCCACTTGAGTTAACAAATTTACCGAACTTCCATTACTATCGATTACTATATTGTCCTTTTGGTCAAGATCAAAGTGTAGTATCTGTTCCGACAGATACTGCACTTAAGATAATTTGTACCAGTCAATGGAGGGGAAACCCTCTATACTGGGACAATTATTATTTTTGGTAACCAGAGTGACCCCTTTTAGGGGAGCTGGTTTTTACCTCACATTAAAAACGGCCTTGTGCCTAATTTGCTCAGTGGGGGAGCAAATAAATACCATCTGTTCCGACAGATGCTGCAAGCTATGACTAGCTATGACTAGCAAAGACCAGATGTGGGGGCAACCCCACATGCCTGACCTTTAACCAGCTCCCATTTCCCACCTCTCGGGAGCTGGTCCCCTTTTTCCCTTCCCCCTCCCTTCACTCCTCACATTAAAAATCGGCCTTGTGCCTAATTTGCTCGGTGGGGGAGCAAATAAATACCATCTGTTCCGACAGATACTGCAAGCTATGACTAGCAAAGACCAGATGTGGGGGCAACCTCACATGCCTTACCTTTAACCAGCTCCCATTTCCCACCTCTCGGGAGCTGGTCCCCTTTTTCCCTTCCCCCTCCCTTCACTCCTCACATTAAAAATTGGCCTTGTGCCTAATTTGCTCGGTGGGGGAGCAAATAAATACCATCTGTTCCCACAGATGCTGCAAGCTATGACTAGCTATGACTAGCAAAGACCGGATGTGGGGGCAACCCCACATGCCTGACCTTTAACCAGCTCCCATTTCCCACCTCTCGGGAAGTGGTCCCCTTTTTCCCTTTCCCCTCCCTTCACTCCTCACATTAAAAATTGGCCTTGTGCCTAATTTGCTTGGTGGGGAAGCAAATAAATACCATCTGTTCTTCGGATGCTGCACTTCCATTTCTTGTTCTCTTTCGGTGGAGGATCAGTCCTTCACGACTGAGACAATTTTTTTTATTTTTGTACCTTTTCTCCACGTTAAAAAACGACCCTGGTGTCTAACTCTGTCCCGTGGGGAGGCGTAGTAAATAGGTACTATATTGTCCTTTTGACTACTCTACACTCTTTAACCCTTATACTTGAGTGTGTAATACGTTAACTTTGGTTAAAATTGTCGTTTCCTTCTTTCATCGGATTATTTTGATCATCGATACTTATCAGACATTCCGATACAAAACCTAAGAACACTTTCCGACACATAAGGTACCTTCGTGTGAAATTTCATAAAAACCGACCCAGCCGTGCTCCAGTCCATAGGGAACTATCTCTCACGCGTGCAGTTCCTTTTATTAAATACTAGTACTTTGTCCATTACGCAATTCATACTAGAATTATCCACAAGGATCTGTAGTGTAGGAGGTTTCAAATATAAGCCCAAACTGGACCTATATCTATAATACTAGCAGGGAAACCGGACGTTGTTCGGGATTGAATGATGATCAACGAATATTTTACACTCCTATATTTTTATTGTCATCGAAATCCGTGAAATCGTCCAGGGGGGGGGGGGGGTCTTCACATGCCTCCATACAGTAACTTAGTCCAAAATATGTTATTCTATATTGCACTCTAGAGAACCTACTGTTTCTCTTATAAACTTATTTTATATAAACTTCTTTCTAGTTAATGAAATTTAAAAAAAAAAAAAAAAAAAAAAAAAAGAATTTACACACACACACACACACAAACCCTATCAACTTACCCACAGTAGAATTTTCACGGCCCGTTGTTCTATCATTGTTGCTAAGCGATGACATTGAAAAAAATGGCTTTACCGATGATAGATTAATTAAAATAACGGTTTGAATTATCGATCATCGGTAATTATGGGGGGGGTGAGACAAAACTTAACTAAGATCACTTCCAGACTTATGCATTAAAATTCTGTAAATTTTAAAGAAAATCTGTTTAGCCGTTTTGGAGTTTATAAGGAATGAATTCGCTCGCTCGATCACTCACTCACTCGGAGACAAAGTTGCATTTATATAATTGTAGGGATATATATATATATATATATATATATATATATATATATATATATATATATATATATAATTGTTTTTCCCCATAGAAAGAAAAGAAAAAAAGAACGTTAACAATAAGGTGTCCGTTTCAAAATGATGCCGGCAATAAGCCTCGCAAAATTCAATTTTAAAAAACGAATGACTTTGAATATCCTACAACGTGTGTTGATTGCAGCCTACTTTCTATTCGTGGATCTGTGTGTGTAATGATGACGTCACTTTCTAGCGAATCGTGCGTGCGATCTAAGGGACTCACACGCAGGGGGAAATTATTTGGGGGCGGTGGGGATTGATAAGCAGTGTTTGTCGTCTAGACAATTCCAACGCTGCTGCTTCCTCTTCTGTTTAAGGAAGTGATTGCAAGGCAGCAACACGCTGCTTTCAGCTACAGCCGTGTCGGCTGGCCGATTTGAATTTCGAGCCTTGTTCGTATTCAATAACAACAACTAGCTTTTCCTACCCGGCGTTGCCCTGGAATTTTTGTACTTTTATTTTTGTACTTTAGTGTTGTTCCTTGAATTTTTATTGAAGTAGATTATTTAGCAAAAAGGTTTCTCAACGAAATCGGTCGGACATCTAACGAAATATTAAAAGTTAAAATTTATACATCTATAAAAGTTGAAGTGTGTATGGGGAGATACTTCTCAACCTATATACGCAACGAATTTTTTTTTTTATCTACAGACTTGAAATTTGGTGTAGAGGGTATCCAGGCATGTGGAAAACGTTTTAATCAGTTTTCATTCGGGGGGGGGGGCTGCTAAGGAGTCGAAATTGAAAAATTAGTACCTTTTACATAGGAGTTATCAAGGCTTTTACTGGAGGCCACTCGAGGATAAGAGTTATTGAGTGTACAGTAATCAATGGGATAATATCGTAGTAATCGTTAGTAATGGAAATTTGGTAGATTGGATTACTTAAGGGGCCGAGTTCATCAAGAATTTGTTTATGTTGGACTTGAAGACAACCAAGTTGTAGTTAGCTGGGAAACAGGAAAACGGAAGTGTCAAGTGTTTCACGAATGCGCATGTGTAAATGGTTCGCATTACAGATTCATTATGTTAAGAATAAGTAGGTTGGAAAACACTCTAAAGATCGTGTCAAGCTGGTCTAACGGTTATCGTACTTGACTCCCTCGTCCCCCCCTTTTTTTAAGGAATACCAGATAACGTCAGGTTTGTCTTTTAGTTATAAATAATCTTCAGAGATTTTTTTTTTTTAGTGAAAGGTGGTGACTAAATTACTTCTAAAAAAAAAAATTTTTGAAACTTTAAATGACCTCTACTCCCCACCCGATAAGACCGGACCTTTTCTAATAGAAAATGATAAAAATTGAACAGGAAATTAGTTTTTAATAAAATATCTGTAAAATTACTCTTAAATTCGTAATTCTTACGACGAGATTTATTTTTGAAAAAAAAATTTTTTTTTTTTTTTTTTTTTTTTTTTTTTTTTTTTTTTTTTTTTTTTTTTTTTTTTAGTGTTTGTGTAGAATAGTGTATTTTGAAACAAGCGCATTTCAGGTGAGAACACTTACGTACTTACTTGTCATGTCGAAATTAGTATAAATTTATGAAAAATGATCCATTAGAAAAATAATTGTAAAGTATAAATAAGGATTTTTCGAATTATCGATTTTATTGTAATGTGAAACAATTCTGTATAACAACCTGACTTATCGCCCTTGTTTTCAATTAAAATCCGCCATTTCGAAATACAAAATGTTTCTATTTACTTGCCTCCCCACGAGGGCAGTTAGAGACAAAGTCGGTTTTTAATGTGGAGGAAATCCAGCTCTCAAAAATGGGTACTCTGGGTAGGAACAAAAATAAAAAATTGTCTCTGTCTACAAGGATTTCTCCTTCACTGATCGAAGGCAGAAAAGGTGAAATGTAACATCAGAACAGATACTCCACTGTGATTTACTCTTGGCCAAAATTGGATATTATTGTTTTGTAAAAACTAGTGCTTGAGCACATCTACTGGGTTTTTTTTTCGTAATTTTATACTAATTTCGACATGACATGCAAGTACGTAATGTTTTCACCTAAAATACGATTTTTGCAAAATCCACTATTGTGCACAAGAATTTTTTTCGCAATATGACACCCTCCTCCTCCTCCTCCTGTTCCTCCTCCTCCTCCCGGTACGCAAATGTCGCACTAAGGCTACACGTGGTTGCTATATTTATGATTTATAAATTAAAAATCACTTTTGTTTATTGCTTTTGCATTTTTTAAAATAATCTAAAAGACCGGGGAGGGGTGAGGGCTGCTTGATGAAGTAAACATAATCTTCGGGGTGAATCACTTAATTATGGCCTGACGAAGCTTCCGTAGTTTTCTTTACTCGATCGTTTTGCGTGGGCGATGGATGTTAAATACAAGCAAAACAAGGGGAAAATTTAATTCC
>NC_136520.1:5187288-5214788 GCF_053919585.1 Euprymna scolopes | reverse complement strand
CCTAGATGTGGCAGCAATACTCCATACATGGGCGAATGGTGGCCTTATAGAGGTACAGGATACTTTCGGGTGTTAGTAGTTTTCTAGCACGGTAGAGAGAGCCCACCTTTCTTGCAGCGGTCCTGGCAATGCCTTCAATGTAATTGTTCCAACTCATGTTTCCTGTGAACGTTAGGCCAAGGAGTTTGAAAGATGTACTCTCAGATAAAGTCGTTGGCCATTGTTATGGGTGGTAGAGAGGGTTTCTTGTAATTATTGAATGAAACTAGTTTAGTCTTGGCAGCATTGAACGTGACCATCCACTTTTGTCCCCATTCCAAATTTCATGATGCTGTCTATGACATAATGTAAGCAAACAATAAGGTATTTGCAGCTTCTCTTCCAAGTTTAGGATTTTTAATCAATGCAGTTTATGTTCTTTTGATGGATTGATTGTTGCTATTTCTTCTGATAAGTTAAGGGCAAACTAGATTCACTGATATAATAATTAAGTGAATGGTTTTGCGCTACAAAACAGATACTGTCAAGAATTGTTTCAACCGAATGAA
This sequence comes from Euprymna scolopes, assembly GCF_053919585.1. Taxonomy (NCBI): domain Eukaryota; kingdom Metazoa; phylum Mollusca; class Cephalopoda; order Sepiida; family Sepiolidae; genus Euprymna; species Euprymna scolopes. The sequence goes on along the minus strand of NC_136520.1, from coordinate 5,214,240 downwards.
AGGAATAAATTGTAAGATGGTCAACATGAAATTTGGAATATAGACTTTTGTCCATTATTTGTTAAATCCTCTGTAATTACATGGAGCTTCTTAAATAAGGATTGGTATACATAAAAAGGAAATATGAGTAAAGTATATTTTGTTAGTGTGTGTGTGTGTATATATATATATATATATATATATATATATATATATATATATATATATATATATATGTGTGTGTGTGTGTATACTAGCAAAAGTACCCGTCATTGACTGGGTTCAAAAACAGCCTACACAAAATGAACTCTGATTCATGAAAGTATGATAGGTTATGAAAAGGAAGGGTTGTAAAGAGATAGCTTCGAATTTGGGCGTATCAAAACCAAAGCAAAATATGATGAAAGTAAAAATAAAATAGATAAACCCCATAATTTATTATACCATACCTGTTCACACTGAAACACTTATCACAATATTCTATGGATCTATATAAAAAAAACCTTGTTAAACTTTGTGACATATTTCCATTCTATGGAGGTCAGGCATGAACGAACACACCATAATTTTATTATACCATATTTCTTCAAACTGAAACATAATTATCAAAGTAGACTTACGCAGATAGATATGAAAAGTCTTTATTAAAGTTTGTGCCTATTTCCATTCTATGGAGGCCAGGCGCGAACGCAGACCCTACAATTTTATTATACCATCCCTATTTAAGTTAAAACATACTTATCAAAGTATTCTTATGTACATCTATATCAAAAACAATTGTAAATGTTTTTTTTTTTTTTTTTTTTTTTTTAAATTTAAAATTTTTTATTTCCATACTTTTTGGACCAGGCGCGAACGCAGACCTCGCAATTTTAATGAACCACCGTTCTGCCAGATCAAACATACCCATTCCTGTGTCTCGATACATCTTCTATCATTATATGTAATCAATTTTTTAAAATAGTCAACCATATAGAAGCCTATTCGTGACCAGACACACACACACACACACACACACACACACACATTCAGCTTTTTATTAGTGATAAGACGATTCCAGTATTTTATCCCGACTGATTCTTCATAAATCTCTAAATGTTTAACAAGAATTGTTATTTTTCCCGTTTACCATAAAAACACGTTAAATCTGCATTTATTTTCTCAAACATAAAAATATGCTTATTTAAAAGGAATCTATCGATTTTAGTTTTACTGATCGTTTAAAATCAATAAATATTGATTTTATCACTACCAGCAGTGGAAGATTTTGCTTTAAAGAAAATCAAATAAATAAAAAAAAATTTAAAGAATCGTTTTTGGCATTGGAAAATAGGCACAAACTTTTCCAATTAATTACCCCAACATGAATATATAGATATAAAAATGATATCAGGATATATTTTTCGTTTCAATTTTCAGTATTTACTTTGACAATGCTCCATACAGAAGTTGAGCTAGACATTCGCCTGACGATTCTCTACAGGGATGAAACGCAACAGATTCTGTGTAGCATAATTGCCATATATTTTCATAAATTAAATCAAATTTTAGTCATTCAATGAATTTAAAAATTTATGACGTGAAATGTTTGAATTTCAAATCAAAAGATTTTTATTATTCTATGTAAGACAAAGAATACATTTGAAATAATTTAACTCCTTATCCTATAGGATTTCAATGTCTACCATCTCTTCAGAGGAGAAAATATTAGCAAATAATTATAATGTTTTACACCTTATTTGTCAGTTAGTGACACATGGAAAATTACAATTAAAAGTTGTTTAAATATTTAAATGTCATAGAGTAAGGGAAGTTAATGAAAAGGATATAAAAATTCACATCCAAATTGGATGATAAAATCCAAAGTGAATGTCTTTGATTGCAGTGTTGTAAAATGATCCAAACTGTATTTTGAGTAATCCACATCACAATGTAATGGTCCGATTCAGGCATTTCCTTGGAGCAATTTCCTTTGTTTATATAATGGATCAGGTAAAAAAAAAAATTTGATACATATATACTTATGTAGATCCGATGGATCTGTTTATCAATAGACATATAAGTTGGTATATTTAATATTTATTATAAATAAAGAATATGAGCTTTAAATTCCACTCCAAAATAACTTCAAATTGTTAATAAATTAGAATTTAAAATAAAATTAAGACCGCTTTCAGTAGTCACGCAATGCAAAAGGATAATTTTATTCTGAAGTATATATATATATATATATATATATATATATATATATATATATATTATATATATATATATATATATATTTATATTATATATATATATATATATATATATTTATATTATATATATATATATATATATATTTATATTATATATATATATATATATTTATATTATATATATATATATATATATATTTATATTATATATATATATATATATATATTTATATTATATATATATATATATATATTTATATTATATATATATATATATATATATATTTATATTATATATATATATATATATATATTTATATTATATATATATATATATATATATTTATATTATATATATATATAAACTACTTCATTTACTCACATAAAATTAATATACGAAAGTATAAATTTATGCGTAAACTTTAAGTATTTACTTCAAAAGTGCTCAATACGTAGGTAGAGCTAGTTATTGTTATAAAATATATATGGCGATTAAGCTACACTGAATATTCCGCGTTTCATCCACTCTAGGACTCTTCAGGCTTAGCATTAGAGTGGATGAAACGCGGAATATTCAGTGTAGCTTAATCACCATATATATTTTATAACTTATTATATATACATATATATATATATATATATACACACACACAGAGAAATTGCCCGAGACAAGGCATGAAACCACTTGATGTAAGAATCAAACAAGAATGAAAGCTGGTTATTGCAAAGAAAGATGTCTATTGACCTTAGTCTTGAAAGAACCAAGATTGTAAGTAAAAGGAAAACAGGGAGCAGGAAGAGAGTTCCACAGCCTTGCAGCCCTTGGAAAAAATCTACCGGAACAGAAGTTGTATCACAATGAGGTATTGAAACAACGAATTGACAGAGACCACTAGACCAATGAGTCAAACGAGCTGGAACAAAGGGAGCAGGGAATAGATCATACAATTCATACATGTCATAATAGTATTTGTAGGAAAGACTGAGACTAACAACATCACGTCTGTGAGAAAGAGGTTGCAGTGAAGAAGAAAGTGTGCTGCCAATCAAATTACAGATACGTTTTTGCAATTTATCAAGAACCTTCAAATCCAGATTCTTAGATCCACCGTTCCAAATATGACGACAATACTCCATATGAAGATTTGATAGTAGATTTGCAGATAGAGCATTGAACGCTCCTATTTACTTGCCTTCACACGAGGGCAGAGTTAGATACAAGGTCGATTTTTAAATGTGGGAAAAAATCTAGCTCCCTAAAATTTGGGAAAAGATCTAGCTCCCTAAAATGTGGGGAAAATCTAGCTCCCTAAAATGGAGCACTCTGGATAGGAACAAAAATTAAAAAAAATTATCTCAGACATGAAGGATCCCTCCTCCACTGACTGAGGACAGAAAAGATGAAGTGCAGCAGCATCAGAACAGCTACTACACTATGATCTTGGCCCGAATTGAATGTTATCATACCTTTATTCTACGTCTCTATTTAAAGAATTCTTCAATATTTCTTTAATCCTCTCTCGTATAATAATATTGAATCCTTTACGTGAAGTGAAGTCTAAATAAAATTAAATTAACGAATTTTTAATCGATTATTTCATGTCAACATATTTATAAAAGTGTGTGAGGACTTTTTTCAACCTATACACTCAACGAATTTTTGATCTACAAACTTGAAATAGGGTATTCAGATGTGTAAAAACTTTTTAATTTGTTTTCATCCGAAAAAAAAGGGCTGCTAAGGAGTCAAAATTAAAAAAAAAAATTTACTGGGGGGGGGGGGGGCTCAAATTTTTAACTGTTTATCAACTGTTTAATGAGATTAAAAAAAAAAAATTTTTAAGATAGTGGCAAACTGGTTTAATGGTTATCGTACTTGATTCACTATCTGTAGGATTTCGCTTTCGATCTCGGCTCGAGTATTTTTTTTTTTTTTTTTTTTTTTTTGCTTACAAGAAGTGAACTGTTTAGAAAAAAAACATAATACTCGCATGCACACGTTTCAGTTTTTTTCGTTTTTCATTTTTTTTCTTTTTTTTCTTTTTACTTCATTTATTTTACTATTTATTTATTTTTTTAAGGATTTTAACGTTACGTTTTAATACCGGACAACACCGGGTATGTCTTCTAGTATATATGATAAAATTAATATGTGCGACACGTGTGTTGGGTTGGACTTGCAAATATAATTATTATTCGTGAGAAGAATTTAAAAACAAATTAGATGCTTACGTTGTGTGTTTGATATAAAAAAAAAAAAAATTTAAATAGGGGGGGGGGGCTTTTCATTGTAAATGAGCTGACATTGTAATTTAAAGGAGAAAGTAATGCCTGAAAAACTGACCACCTCAGATCGAACCGACTCGAGTGTGCCAGAATGCGTCACGTGTTACCTTATTTGTGACCACAACAAACGTGAATATCTCACATGGGTAAAAAAAAAAAAAAAAAAGCTAGAGAGCTCAATTGTACATATGTTACTTGTATATTATTATTCAATGGTGATTTCATTGTGTTACCCAGGTTTCGTCAGTTGATAGTTATTTAATCAGGGGACCAGAAGGGAATAAATAATCAAATGATCACCGACCAGGTATTAAAAAAAAAAAGAAAAAAAAAAAAAAAAAAAAAATGAACAAATGCTCTTCAACAAAAAAGAATGACCGGTTTATTGTGTGTGTGTGTGTGTGTGTGTGTGTGTGTGTGTGTGTGTGTGTGTGTGTGTGTGTAATCGGGGGGAACAAGTAACAAATGTATTGTGAAATAGTTAGATTTATAAAGAATTGGAGTCGTCCTATACTAATTACAGGCATTACTTATATATATATATATATATATATTTACTGGGCCTTTCTGTTTGTAAGGTGGTAAATATTCGAAAATGTATTTGTGATGTTATTTACTCATATCATGTTTAATGTTTGTGCAAAATTTCCAAAAATTCCAAGGCGTACTTATTGAGAAAAGTGCGGACAGACAAACAGACAAGGTGGAATTTAAAGGTCGGCCCTCCTTTTGTCGGGGGATCAAAAAAAAAATCGTCCCTGCTATTTCGGAGTTCATAGGGAGCAAAGTCACACACACACACACACACACACACACACACATACACACACACACACAATGTGACTTTTACACAACAGTAGGGACAGATATGAAATGAGAGAGATATACAGTGTTGTAATAGTTGAATGTCAGCTTCTACGGCGAGTGTTGAGTTTTTGCGTCCGGTAGACATACGAGAGAGGGAGATCTGTAATTGCTCGCCTGTTGAATTCTCTCTGCTAGCTGACTGTAATTCCTAAAAGGGGTTAAAGAAGTTCCGGGTTTGTATTACTGTACACATAGATTCGAAAAAGTTGTCAAAAAACAAATATATAGCAAATAAATGTTACCAAAGGCAAGATAAGTTACTTTTCTACCTAACTGGATATATTTTTTGTGTTTTTATTCATTGTAACATGTTTATTCAGCTCGAAAAACATGCGGTGTTTACCGATGTATTGGAAAATTCAAAATGGCGGCCGACTCTCTCTCTCTCTCTCTCTCTCGGAGAGGGTAAGTTTGGGAAAAGGTATTATAAATAATAAACTAGACAAAATACTGTTAGAAATTCGCTCAATATATATTACCGTGACATAAGTTGACATATATTCGGTTGTTTTTTAATAGTATTTTGTCTAGTTTATTATTTATAACATCTTTTCCTTTTCCCAAACGTACCGTGTTAAAGAGACAGTCGGGCGCCATTTTGAATTTTCCAATACATCGATAAACACTGTATGCTTTTCGAGCTGAATAAACATGTTACATTGAATAAAAACACAAAAAAATATATCCAGTTTGGTAAAAAAGTAACTTATCTTGCCTTTGATAACATTTATTTGTTATATATTTGTTTTTTTGACAACTTTTTCGAATCTATGTGTACAGTAATACAAACCCGGAGTTCCTTATGACAGATGAATCCAAGTGCACCCCACCAACTGGTTGATCAATGTGTGGCCGAATCACGGGGGTGGGGTGGGGGTTCACAAGAGAAAATAGATCCTTAATTTGTTGGCTGCTGCAGTTTTTTTGTTTTTTTTAAACCACTGTTGACCTCGGCTACTCTTATTGGTGCTAATAGTGGTCACGGGTCCTCTATGTTCTCCATTTTAATGAAGTGTTACTTTATTTTTATTACTTCATCATTTCTGACGTAATAAAAGATCTTGGTGCTTCCAACGATTTTTAATAATGGATGGCATCATCAAGTGTGCACGGACGCAAGCAATATGCACATGGTCTTAGTCTAGAGAGATAAAAAAGGATCAAACTAAGTTACACGTCCATCAACGTTTCATCTTTATTGTAAGACTTCTGGATGATTAACTTGAAGAAAAGAAAATATTCGTACAATATTTGAAAATGTATTTGTTGTAATGAAAAGTTTGACTTAGTTCTATTTCAAAACGAAACAAAAGTCGTTGGAAATTCAAAAAAAAAAAAAAAAATATTATAGCTTTGTGAAAGAGTTTTTTTTTTTTTTTTTTTTTTTTTTCACTTGTACAGTTTAATCAAGACATTAAAAAATGAAAATATTGAAGAAGGGTTGTATTGTACATATCCGTTTTGGACTGAAGACCCCCCCCCCCCAAATTTCACTTAAATCAAAAAATTACTCGATCAAATTTTTTTTTTTTTTTTTTTTTTACAGCGAAAAACATGTTTTTATGACAGCACGTTGAAGATAGGCATTTTTTAATGTTTTTAACGCGCCACAGGGAGATAACTCAATTTAAAGCGCCGACACTCCCTCCCCAGCTTTAATACTATCTTTTCTTCCTAAAAATCAAACCTTTTGCTCGGTATCAAAACAAATTGTTTTTTCGCTGTAAAAAAAAAAAAAAAAAAAAACTACCTGATGAAATTAAATGAGCTTACGTACAATTTTAAACTTTTTTTTTTATACTTTCATTTTTTTAATATCTTGATTAAACTGTACAAGTATCGAGTTTTAATTTTTTTTTCTTTTTTTTTCTTTTTTTTTCTTTTTTTTTCTTTTTTTTTTTTTTTCTTTTTTTCTTTTTTTTTTTTTCTTTTTTTCTTTTTTTTTTTTTTTTAATATATGGAAGATAGACAGGTGACTGATGTCACACAGTGTGCACGATAATCCTGATAGGATTTTCATAGTAGATGGATACAACGATTGGTGCTCTTACAATATGTGATTTACCAAATGTTTTCTAACCGTACCCCATAACCCTAACTCTTCAGGTAATCATGTTTTGGAAAAGCGTCCAAAAGAAGTCCAAAACTTACAGTATTAACGCTGCCGTGCCTCAGAGATCCATCCTAAACTGAGCTCTCTTCCTGATTTTCAGTGACCTCCCAAATCATTCTATGATCATTCGTTAACATTTCTGCAGACAACACTAACATCTACAGCAACACTTCAAAGGCCAGAAAATGACTAAGATCTCTCCGAGTCTCTTTCCTCCGACCATGAGCACACGGTACAATGGGGACAAAAGGTGATTGACTATTTTTAACGCATCCAAAACCAAGCTTCTATCTTCACCACCAATGCTCTGATCCCCACCAGGTTCCAACCGACTAGGGTTTTCTAGCCTCAGGACTCCCAAAATCAAACGGAGATTAGACGATTCCTGTAATGATCTGGTCCCTATTGATTGCAGCGTGATGCTAGTTCGATGCAGTTCTAGGAGGTCCACCCTCCCAGGCTTTGCCTACTCTCTTTGAGAAGAACTTAGTTTATTTGCTAATCGCCTGAAGCACCCTTACCGTGGAATGCCCGCAGAGCTGCTCAGGCACTTTATGTAGGTCAGTGCCCCTACTTGGGGGTGCTGATGTCTCAATCCTACTTTCCGACCCTGGTGTAAAAGCTCTTGCAGTGGTAGAGAGCTATCCCTCCCCTCACACACACACACACATACTTGGCTCCAACTGAAATGACTGGCACTTTTGCGGGTCAGAGTGCATCTCCTTGGAGGCGCTGACTTGTCAATCCCACTTTCTGACCCTGCTGTGACAGTTCTAACAGTGGGAAAGAACTACCCCATTTGGCTTCAGCTGAAATAAATGGCTCTTGCTTTGACAAACTTCTGGAATTTGACCTTCACTCTTAACTTGAAATGAAACATTTACATCAGATCCGTTGCCAATGCTGCTGGAAAAATGTTAGGATCTTTCTACTGCCCCAGAAACTCTTGCTGCAAGTCTCTACCTACACAAGAGACAAATACATCCTAAGATGGACTACATTTCCCATATCTGGAGAGGAATTGCTAATAGTTACCTTTCCTGCCTTGGCAAGGTACAAAACTGGCTTCGAAATCTAGTGGCCGAGAGCCTTTTCACTTCCTAACTTTCTCTTTTGCACAAAACACATGTTGTGAGTCTATCTTCTCTGCCGTATTATTTTCATGGCAGGTCTCCTCCCTCCCCACAAAACATTCGCGTCAAATACTCATCTAACTACAACAACTGCCAATAACTTCCCTTAATCTCTGTCTGTGTCTAAAACTAAATGAAAATTCCCTGAGCAAAGTTTGTTATTATTTATTTTTTTTTTCCGAGAACTGTCCGTTTGTAGAACATTTTACTGCCTGGCTGCATCCCAGTTCACTATAACATCGCTGTTTTCAAGTCTAATATAAATAAGTTCTTAAATCCTATCCACCTTCCATCACCGATCATCATGGTATTGTCTCAGCGTCTACTCGACATATTTACCTTTGTTGATGTGTCTGGTGGTCTTTGGGCCTTGATAAACCGTGACCCCCCCCCTCCTCCAAATATATATATATATATATGGGGGGTACAAAATTTATATAACGAAATCATGAAGGGAATCATGATTAAAAACGTTTAAAATAAAGTTAACAGGGTGAAGAGAAGAAAAAAAAATGGGGCAATCAGCTGACCGGTTTCGCCCTCGTTTGATCAAAGCTGTATCGAGGGATTTATTTTGGAGAGAAAAAAAAACGAATAGGAATCGAAAATATGTACAAATCAAATCACGTTACGTTATATAGGGTGGCGGGACGATTAAAACACAGCAACATTATATTACTCGAAGATTCTAGAGACTAATCACACTCAAACCCAAGAGGCATTCCTTCTGTTTACAGAAGGGAGGCCTTCTCAACCGAACGTAAACAGTCTCCAAGATCTTTAAATGGAATAATGAGTGAACACGACTACGGAGATGGAAAAGGAGTTTGTGCTAAAGTTCGCTGCACAAGACGGGTTTTTTTTTTTAATAAGATGGTCAGTAGGTATTTATTTGCTTCTCCACGAAAGCAAAATATGACACAAGGGTCAGTTTTTATGTAGAGTGAAGGGGGAGGGGGAATGGTATATAGGGTTGCCCCTTCATGGACCAACAACCAATTGCCACAAGCAGCATCTGCCGGAACAGATGGTATTTATTTGCTCCCCCACCGAGCAAATTAGGCACAAGGCCAATTTTTAATGTGAGGAGTGAAGGGAGGGGGAAGGAAAAAAGGGGACCAGCTCCCGAGAGGTGGGAAATGGGAGCTGGTTAAAAGTCAGGCATGTGGGGTTGCCCCCACATCTGGTCTTTGCTAGTCATAGCTAGTCATAGCTTGCAGTATCTGCCGGAACAGATGGTATTTATTTGCTCCCCCACCGAGCAAATTAGGCACAAGGCTGATTTTTAATGTGAGGAGTGAAGGGGAAATGGGGACCAACTCCCCGGGGAGTAGGGGAGTTGGATAGTGACAATTGGTATGAAGGGTTTCCCCTACATTGACCAAGGTCTTATCTATGGGGTCGCCCCCACATAGGGTCTTTGCTTGCAGTATCTGCCGGAACAGATGGTATTTATTTGCTCCCCCACCGAGCAAATTAGGCACAAGGCTGATTTTTAATGTGAGGAGTGAAGGGGAAATGGGGACCAACTCCCCGGGGAGTAGGGGAGCTGGATAGTGACAATTGGTATGAAGGGTTTCCCCTACATTGACCAAGGTCTTATCTATGGGGTCGCCCCCACATAGGGTCTTTGCTTGCAGTATCTGCCGGAACAGATGGTATTTATTTGCTCCCCCACCGAGCAAATTAGGCACAAGGCTGATTTTTAATGTGAGGAGTGAAGGGGAAATGGGGACCAACTCCCCGGGGAGTAGGGGAGCTGGATAGTGACAATTGGTATGAAGGGTTTCCCCTACATTGACCAAGGTCTTATCTATGGGGTCGCCCCCACATAGGGTCTTTGCTTGCAGTATCTGCCGGAACAGATACTACACTTTGATCTCAGCCAAAAGGCCGAGTAGAATTGTACAAGATGGTCAGTAATTGAAGACCCGTATGTATTGGCAATTATATAGATGAAATAAAAATTATATATATATGAAATTTTTATTATTTTATCTAAATAAAATTTTATCAAGGGTATACAATATTTTATGTATCGATTTTCGGTATTTACTTTAACAGTGCTCAATACGTGAGTAGAGCAGCTACGTAGTAAGTTATAAACGTATATGTGGCAATTAGACTATACAGAATTTTTTTTTTCGCATTGCGTTCTTGTGAGCAATAGCCTGACGAATCTTCACGAGAATGAAACGCGGGAAATTCTGTGTAGCTTACTTGCCATATATATTTCTCAAAACTTGCATATATATATATATCTCGAAAGAGCGCCGATAGATGTTACAACCTGCTTGATACCCGTGAAACGTTGACTAATGGTGTGTGTGTGTGTGTGTGTGTGTGTGTCTGGTCGATTTCTGCTATTACCCCCCCCCTCTCTCCATCTTCCTCCACAGACTTGGTTTTATCACTGACAACCCTGGGTTTTCGAAATGGGGGGTGGGGAGTAGTCGGCTGTTGCAGCTGCTACTACTACTACTACTACTACTCTGTAAACTGCCGCGGCGGCAGGTGAGAGCGCTGGTTCTGCTACTTGTTATTGTTATGCAATATGACCTCCCCCCTCTCCCAAACTTCCCCATTTGCGGGAGGGAGGGAGGAAATCGATACTGGCTGCTCCTCATCATCGACGTCGCATATCGATTCTTCTGCGTTTTTCTTTTTTCTCCTGTTAGTATCCATTTTGCGTCTTTCGTTCATTCATTAATCGCCCTTCCCTCCCCCTCCTCCCCCGATAATGAGGAGGGGTCAATAGGTTATTTCTTTCCTCCTCCTCATCCTCTCTCCCTCCGCACACGCGCTGACCATTCGCGTCATCATGGGGCTTCGGTGGCAAGCATGACAGACGCGCTGCATTGTTGCGCACTTGCTCACGCCATCAAGTATCCTTAGGATCGCCCCTGGCCCTTTCCTTCTTCTTATGCGTGGTAGCCCTTTTTATTCCCCTCCTACCACCACCACCACCACATGCACACCCTTATACGACGCCTCCTACGAATCCTCGGACATTATTATTTGTTTAATATTGTTATTGCTTTCTTTCCGATGAGAATTTAGAATTGGTCATCGGTATCGTCTCCAAATGCCCGGGGAAGGAGGAAGGAAGGGGGCTCTAAATTCCTACTCGCTTTCGTAATCGCCCCCTCTCTCACACACACACACACACACACACACACACACACACACACACACACTGAGATGGTCAAAGGTCGTCATCGTGTATCTTTTCTTTCTCCTACTTCCTCCTCGCCTGTTCTGTCTCTTTTCTTCCCTATTTCATCTTTTTTCTCCTCCTCCCCTCTTCCATGTTTCATCTCCTTCCTTCTTCCTCCTCCATTGTTCCGTCTCTTTCCTCTTCCCCTTCTCCGTCTCTTTTCTCTTCCCCCTTTCTCCGTCTCTTTCCTCTTCCCCCTTTCTCCGTCTCTTTCCTCTTCCCCCTTTCTCCGTCTCTTTCCTCTTCCCCCTTTCTCCGTCTCTTTCCTCTTCCCCCTTTCTCCGCCTCTTTCCTCTTCCCCCTTTCTCCGCCTCTTTCCTCTTCCCCCTTTCTCCGCCTCTTTCCTCTTCCCCCGTTTTCCGTTTCTTTCCTCTTTCCCCTTTCTCCGTCTCTTCCCCCTTCTCCTTTGTTCCGTCTCCTTCTTCCTCATCCTCCCTTTCCCTAGATCTCTTTCCTCCTACTTCATCCCCCTCTGTGCTGTTTTATCCTCGTCCATCCCAGTCCCGTTTTTTCTCCTATTCAATCTTTTTCCGTCTCTTTACTTTTTTCCACTTTGAAAATATCCATCATTATTCACCACCACCACCCCCCCACACACACACGCGCGCGTGTTTTTGATGTCCAGTGAAAATAGGAATGAATCTACTCAAAAAAAAAAAAAAAAAAGTCAATTCTAAACAAGTTTTTAAAATTTCTCATCTATTGCTCATCGTCCGTTTAGAAATTGCCGAAAAAAAAAAATGTTCGCGTTATCATTTATAGCGCATCATCATCGCGGGCTTGGGGCTTTGGGCTTGCTACCCATCCACCCCGATATGTCTAACATGTTGCATTGTTGCACTGTTGCAGCTATATTTACTTTCCCCAGAAACACCGGGCCAGGACTTTTTTCATAAGGAGTGTACCTATTTACTGTGCCTCCCCACGGGACAGAGTTAGACACCAGGGTCGTTTTTTAACGTGGAGAAAAGGTACAAAAATTAAAATTGTCTCAGTCGTAAAGGATTTCTCCTCCACCGAAAGAGAACAAGAAATAGTAGTGCAGCTGAAGAACAGATGGTATTTATTTGCTCCCCCACCGAGCAAATTAGGCACAAGGCCGATTTTTAATGTGAGGAGTGAAGGGAGGGGGAAGGGAAAAAGGGGACCAGCTCCCGAGAGGTGGGAAATGGGAGCTGGTTAATAGTCAGGCATGTGGGGTTGCCCCCACATCTGGTCCTTGCTAGTCATAGCTTGCAGCATCTGTCAGAACAGATGGTGTTTATTTGCTCCCCCACCGAGCAAATTAGGCACAAGGCCGATTTTTAATGTGAGGAGTGAAGGGGAAATGGGGACCAACTTCCCGGGGAGTAGGGGAGCTGGATAGTGACAATTGGTATGAAGGGTTTCCCCTACATTGACCAAGGTCTTATATGTGGGGTCGCCCCCACATATGGTCTTTGCTTGCAGTATCTGCCGGAACAGATGGTATTTATTTGCTCCCCCACTGAGCAAATTAGGCACAAGGCCGTTTTTAATGTGAGGTAAAAACCAGCTCCCCAAAAAGGGGGCACTCTGGTTACCAAAAATAATAATTGTCCCAGTATAGAGGGTTTCCCCTCCATTGACTGGTACAAATCATCTTAAGTGCAGTATCTGCCGGAACAGATGGTATTTATTTGCTCCCCCACCGAGCAAATTAGGCACAAGGCCGATTTTTAATGTGAGGAGTGAAGGGAGGGGGAAGGGAAAAAGGGGACCAGCTCCCCAGAGGTGGGAAATGGGAGCTGGTTAAAGGTCAGGCATGTGGGGTTGCCCCCACATCTGGTCTTTGCTAGTCATAGCTAGTCATAGCTTGCAGTATCTGCCGGAACAGATGGTATTTATTTGCTCCCCCACCGAGCAAATTAGGCACAAGGCCGATTTTAATGTGAGGTAAAAACCAGCTCCCCTAAAAGTAGGCAAGAAGGGGGCACTCTGGTTACCAAAAATAATAATTGTCCCAGTATAGAGGGTTTCCCCTCCATTGACTGGTACAAATTATCTTAAGTGCAGCATCTGCCGGAACAGATACTACACTTTGATCCCGGCCCGAAGGCCAAGAAAAAGGAGTGTACTATAGTTCAGCTTCCCTTTCGCCATTCTCATAAAAACGGGGCACTGTGGATTGAGATATAGAAAAATATTTTTTTTAATGTCTTGATTTATCTCCACGCCTCCTGACCCACCACTGAAGAGGTACTACACACTGATCCAAAAGATCAATCGGCAAAAATGGGTGTCTAAAAAAAAAGCAAACAATAGATATGTTCACCCCATGTTTTTTTTTTCTCTGATGGTCAGTCAATCTCTCTCTCTCTCTCTCTCTCTCTCTCTCTCTCTCTCTCTCTCTCTCTCTCTCTCCCCACATTTTATTTTTTAACCTCTTCGAACTTTGATATAGAAATCTTTTCAAGTTGCTTGGCAGCTAAAAAAAAAAAAAAAAAATTAATTCGAAATGACTTAATTTCCTTTTCCTGCTTCTAAGGGTTATTTCTCGAACCGATTTATTGGTTCTCGTGTATTTGTTGCCTCCCTGTTTCTAGTTTCGCTTTTTCTTGTTCACATACCCCTATTCCTACTAATTCGTAGCGGTGGGCCGATATCAGTGGTATTTTTTTCTTTTATTTTTTTCCCCCCAAAGTCATTAACTTTTTTTTTTTTTTTTTTTTTTTTTTTTTTTTTTAAGTTTAACATATTCCAAACTGATATAAATCAATTGCACAAAAAAAATCAAAAAAAAAATTATTTTTTTCTTATTTCGAATTATTTAAGTAAAATTCCATTTTTTTTTTATTAACTTGATTATTAAATTTTAAGGGGTTTATTTTTTTCGTCTTTTTCATAGTATTTTCAAGTTAAATTCCGTTTTTACGATGTTTTTATCTATTAAATTTATTTAGTAATCACTAGGACAACAGCATATTCTTATCGATGTTTTGACTCTCGAGTGTATATCCGACCCAGTTCGACACAAACATATAAGATATCAATGGATAATCAAAACAAGGAAAAGAATATGCTGTTGTCATAACCCTAGTAATAAAGTAAAAATTTCAATTTTTACTTTATTAAATAATTTGAAACAAGAAAAATTATTTTTGTTGAAATTTAATTAAATTTTATGTGCAATAATTTATATCAATTTGAAATATGTTAAACTTTTTAAAAAATATATATTAATGACCGTTTTGGTAGAACAAAAAAACTGATGTCGGCCCACTGCTACGAATTCAGAATTAGAATATGTGAACGCGAAAAAGCGAAAGCATAAACAGGGAGACAACAAGTACATGAGAACCGATTTATTATTTATTTATTTTTATCTTTATTTATTTTGGAAGGTAAGTGGTTATTATTCACTTCCACAATATAGAAACCGAAGTTATTACCGGTTTCTCCGCTTGACACTAATGATGTGCGTGCACCCTCCTCATCGTCTGACCAAACCACGTGCGTGTCGCACCCCTCCCCCCTTAATAAAATCTTTCTTCTCATCAATTGTCCTTTCTTTTTTTTTTTTTCTTTTTTTTTTTCTTGGATCCTGTCTAAGAGTGGTATGTCGAGTGGGACACACGTGCTGGACTGCTGGGTTCATTAAAATAATATTCCGTCAAAATACTTGCGAAACAGGCACAGGGATGCATCATTGCGGCGATGGGACAGGGGTTGGAGGTTGGTTCACAGTGCGGGACCTATTAGGTTGCAGATTCCTTTTTTTTTTTTTTTTTTTTAGACCCTGTCCAAGAGGGAAAGACTAGTGATAGATGCACTATTCCAGATGTGGCAACAATACTCCATGGATGGGTGTATTGTGGCTTTGGTATGAGTAATTTTCTAGCATGTTAGGGAGCCCATCCTCTTTGCAGCCGTCTTGGCAATGTCCTCAATCCATTTGTTCCAATTCATGTTGCCTCTTTCAACAGCAAAATCTGGTCGTCCATTGAATCTGAGTGATAGGTCTTGGAGAGACTGAGTGACGTCTTTCTACACGTTTATTTACAAGAAAGGCGCATCTCTCTCTCTCTTTCTCTCTCTCTCTCTCTCTCTCTCTCTCCTGTTGTTTGATATATAAGCAAGTGTTGCAACGTTTCAAGTATATTTTCGGTACCTACGGACTTGACTCGTAACAAAGATGTCATATTCCAAAAATCACATAAATTGATCAACTAAATGTAGGCACCTCCAAAAGTCACCACAGAATTACCCCCCCCCCTCATATGTAAAACGATGTAACTTTATTATAAATTAATATTATCAATATAACTTTTGTACCATTGAAAAGAAGGGAAAAATAAACTAGTAATAATTTAAAAATAAAATTTTTTCATCGTACGAAAATAATGAAATTGCGAGACGAAAATCGTGTTTACATAATTGGCGCTTTAAAATAACGTTCCCGTGTAGTAAGCTGTCCCAACGTAAAAACATACCCGTGTTTAATAAATCTAGCAAAAATCAACTAATGGTCAGATTTTCGTGAAATTTTCGATCCTTATCCATTTTAGAATGAAATTACATATAAAATGCAGTTTCCGTAAAATATATGAGGGGAAATATTTTTTTAGTGCGTGTCCCCCCCCCTCGCAATTTATTTTTTCGAAATTTGAATAAAATATATTTAAATCTATCGAAATTTCTATTTTTTATGAAACATAAAAGTTCAAATAAGTAAAACATTTTTTTTATTATTATTTAAATACACGTATTGAACAAAAACTTACCTTGAAGTTGCAATTAAAAATTATTTTTTTTTTTAAATAGGGTTTTTTTTTTTTTTTTTTTTTTTTTCGAATTAATATTTACTACAATCAGTGGAATTTCGAAGAAAAAGAAACTTCGTAAACATTAATTAATTTTTAAAAGATTAAAACGATTAAAATTCCATTATTTCAAAATGTTCCGTTACAACAGATTTTTAATTAATTAAAAAAAATTTTTTTTAATATTAAGTTTTTACATAAACATGACTTGTCAGCTATTTTATCGCCAGATTAAAACCAATTTGAAAATATTGTTGCACAAATATTAAGCATTTTGTAGCCCCCCTCCTCATATTTTGTTTGTCTTTTTATGGAAGCCCGAACGAACATTCAGTAAAACCGTATTTCATATTTAATATACAAATGTTTATAATATTATTAATCATTAAACTGTGTAAATCTTAAAACCTAACAAAGTTATAACAAAGATTAATTATTAATTGCAGTTTGAAGAAGATAAAGGTTTGAAAAAAAATCATTAAGTCGCTTCTGATTTTCCATAGTTCGTATAGTTAACACAAATCTGACGTCACGGAATCGTGCGTTCTTTTTTTCACGTTGTTTTGGCAGTCCCTAAAGTAAATTTTTTAAAAAGAAATCAAATTTTACGACTTTAAGCGATTTATTTTTGGCAGCCATAGGTGATCTCTTACTTCTGGAGAGGTTAAAAAGAAAAATAGTCGAAGTGAATTGTCCGCATACTAAATAATGGCTCTCTCATTCCGCTCGTCATAAAATTTGATTTTTGTAAATAATTAAAAAAAATAAAAATAAGAACTACTTCATAAATTTACGTAATTTTTAGAATATGACATCTTCGTTCTGTGACGAGTATGGACATTATAAAGATTTTTCGGTGCTTCTGCACTATCAGGAGAAAATTTTGTAGTCTATAAATGGAGTTTTCAAATAAAAAAAAAAAAAAAAAAAAACAATGGTTTCTACTGATTTTTTTTTTTTTTTTTTTTTTGTCAATTCTAATAAATTACAAGTTAGCTTCCAAATTATGCAGTCGAAATTGCCTGAATATTACTGAATTATTAAAATAAATAAATAAATAAATAAAAAATAAATTGCGTTAGCAGGTCAAAAATTGTGGCCATCTTGTTTTAATAAAATAAATTGAAACGGAAAATATCTCCCTATTGAACTCCCCTGTGTTTTTCATAAGCAAATACGATCGTTTTCTTCAAAATCTATTTTTAATAAATAATTTTTCTGCCTTATCGATTTTCGTAATTTTTTTTGGATATAATCATCTTAAAAATACGAGGAATACGTAGATACTAGTGTTGGGCCGATTAATCAGAATCGGGAATCGGAAAATTCGACAGATTTGTGGTTATCGGAATCGAAAAAATTTGTGCCAATTTTCCGATGCCAAAACGATTCTTTTAATTGTCTTTTATTTGATTTTATTTAAAGCAAAATCTGCCATGGCTGGTAATAATGATAAAATAATAAATATTTATTGATTTTAAAATACTAGCAAAACTAAAATCGATAGATCATCCTCCACAAGTATAAGTTTACGTTTAGGAAAATATTTGCATGTTTGTTTTTTTTTTTTTTGTTTTTTTTTTTTAACAGAAATCAGGGAAAATAACAACTATAGTTAAATATTTAGAGATTTATAAAGAATCGGTGATTTAGTACGGAATCAGTAATTGTATTGGAATCGGGGGAAAAATATTGGAATCATCCCATCATTAGTAGATACCATTGTTTTCATGTGAAATTCAGTTTTACGATTTCCGAAATTTCGTTCTGATAGTGTAGAAGCGCCGATTTTTCTGTATTTTTTTATTTATTTATTTTTTTTTTCTGATAAGTTTTATTCTAAACAAGCAGGTCGCCAGGCATGAATATTATATTTTAATTAATTCAGAATTCTTATTTATTATAAACAGATATATACCGTATTAGTGTTAAATTCCTTAAAAAAAGAAAAAAGAGGTTAAAGAAAAATCAATTTACAAAATAAAAGAGGTAAAAGAAAAAAAAACGGAAATAAACTGAGACACGTGCATGCGAGTATTATGTTTTTCTAAACAGTTCATTTCTTGTAAGTAAAAAAAAATACTCGAGCTGAGATCGAAACCAAAACCTAAAGACAGTAAAAGTATGATAATCGTTAGACCAGCATGACACGATCTTTAAAGAGTGCTTACAAACCTACTTATTCTTAACATAGTGAATCGTTCGTGAACGATTTACGCATGCGCATTCGTGAAACAATTAGCAAAAAGAAAAAAATCTAATGACTCAAGTATAATTTTTTCTAATTTTGACCTCTTAGCGGCCCTTTTTTCCTGATGAAAACCAGATTTAAAGGTTTTCCACATGTCTGAATACCCTATATACCAACTTTCAAGTCTATAGATAAAAAATTCGTTGAGTATATAAGTTGAAAAGTGTCCTCTCACGCGCATTCTCACTTTTATAGATAGATAGATAGATAATTACCTCTTTTTCTGTAAAATTTCACATTTTACCCCCCCCCCCGAACGTGTGTGTGTGTGGTCACTTCGGACTGTCCAGGTAAATTTCCCCCCCCCCAAAAAAAACTGGTTTTTTTTTTTTTTTTTTTTTTTTTTTTTTTTTCGTTTGTTTGTTTTAAATTAGAATATATTATTTATTGATCTTTTATCTTCAATTTGTGATATAAAACTTTGGCACATAAATTATTCACTTTTTAATAGACATTTTAAAATGGGGGGGGCGTGAATTAATTCGAACCCCTGTCTTTCCAAGATTATAACTACTCGAAAAATGTAATTCAACCCCTCTTCCCCCCCCCCCAATTAAAGGGGCAAGGACCAAAAATTAAAAAAATATACAAACAACGTGGTTTAAAAACACAAAAACAAAAAAGGTTTTAAACTTCGGACTTTACATGTAAATGTCCAAAAAAACTTCTTTTTTTTTTTTTAATTAAAATATATTATTAATTGATCTATTATCTTCAATTTGTGATATATAAAATTTTGGCACATTAATTATTTACTTTTTAATAGACATTTCAAAATAGGGGGGCCGTAAATTAAAAAAAAAAAAAACGTTTGTCTAAAATATTATATTCGGTTTATTGGAAAGAGCATAAAATTTCACATTGACCCTGAAAATATCGTAAAAATTGAATCAATAGAAAAATCTTGATAGATTTTTAAAATTTAAAAATGAAAAAATACTGAACTCGTAAAATTCAATTAATTTCATTACTATTTTAAAAAAAATAAACAGAAATATTTCTATTACTTTTAAAACAACTTTAATAGTTTATTTTGGAAGTATAATCCATAAAGAAAATAAATAACCCACTTTTAAAAGAGAAATTACGAGCTTTTTTATATTTTATTCGCAGTTTCATGTTAGGGGTGTCAAAAATTCCTACAAAAATTCTGGTACACCTAGAGGAGCAGTCCTTCACGACTGAGACAATTTTTTTTTTTATTTTTTGTACCTTTTCTCCGCGTTAAAAAACGACCCTGGTGTCTAACTCTGTCCTCGTGGGGAGGCATTGTAAATGGGTACAATAAAACCATTATTTCTTTAACTCGAGGTTTTCAGCTGACACCAGTACGGCTGGATGTAGAATCGCCCATGCTTCCGTAACGGCGGATTAAATAAAAAAAAGATCCGATTGGAATTCCGTGCAGATTCCCAAGTTCAACAGAAAGATATCAGATTTTTTTTTTAAACACTCACGAAGTGAATACAAATAAAATATTGTAAAATTTACAATATTTTATTTGTCTGGCCATTAGTTCATTTTTGCTAGATTTTTAAAACATGGGTATGTTTACGGCTTCAAAAACGTCATTTACATAGGAACGTTGTTTTAAGGCGTCGTAAGGACGATTTTAGTCTCGAATTTTCATTATTTTCGTACGCTGTAAAAATTTTTTTTTTTTTTTTAATATTGCTAGTTTATTTGAAGTTTCTTTTTAAATGGTATAAAAATCATGATATTAAATTACAGTTACGTCGTGTTAAATATGTGTCTCGCGTTGGAGGTACTTAGTGTTAATTTTCGAGTGTGTGTTGGGTGGTGTCATTACTTTATGTAAATTTAACGTAAAATGATCGTCCAATTTTATTTGCATTTTCTTAGATCTCTCTCTCCCTCTCTCTCTCCCCCCCCCCATAAAAACGTTTCATGTAATAAATTGAAATGTGTTTACTATCAACTTTGGATGGTGAATGGGGGAGGGGGTATTTTTTGTGAATGAGAACGGCATCTCCCTCCCCCTCAACCCCCACCCATTTTTCTGTTAAGCCATTTCCTTATTTGTTTCCTTCTTCTTTACGCATTTCTGCAAGATATATTTATTTCGTTTTCACCCTGCGATAATTCTTTTTTCCTTCTTACCCGTTTCCTTCTTCCCACGGGGAGGGGGAGGGGGATCGGTTTCTTTTTATAGAAGTGGAATTGGGCATTTTCTTGTCTGCGTTTATTTTTAAATCGGCAGATTATTTTCATGTTGGATATTTTTGTTGTTGTTGAACTTTTTTTTTTTTTTTTTTTTTGCTATTATAGCCGGCAGCCTCATTAGTAATCTGTGTGCTAACAGTATCTATCTTTCTCTTCCTCCTTCTTTTCTTTTCTCTTTCCCCTTTTCTCTCTCTTCTCCCCCTCTTTTCGTTGTCTCTCTTATCCTCTTTCTTTCTCTCTCTCTTATCTCCTTTCTCACTCTGATCCTCTTTCTCTTCCTCTTCATCTCTCTCTCATCCCCTTTCTCACTCTTATCCTCTTTCTCTTCCTCTTCACTCTCTTCATCTTCATCACTCTCTTCATCTTCATCACTCTCTTCCTCTTTCTATCTGCCTATCTCTTCCATTTCCAGAGAGACAGATATAAACAGCGCAAGCACTCAAGCAGATATTGATCTTTGTTTCGATTTGAAACCGACAGTACCGATGTTTTTTTTGGGGGGGGGGTATTTTTCTGATTGTGTAATACATAAATAAATATTACGTTCTTTTTTTTTTTTTTTTTTTTTTTAGTCAAGTACTCTGACGGGCTTCACCTTACATAGATGTGCGTGTGTATTAGTTATTATCAACAGACGCATGTTTTTTTGTTTTTGTTTGTTTTTTTTTCCACTTTGGAGTCACCACTTATAAGGGTTAATGCATATAAGGTGGTGGTGTATTAATGGTTACTGATGTAAATTGTGTAGAATTTGATTACTTATGAGGACGGTTCAACAAAAATTTGTTTACATTAAAATTTGAAGTTGTAATCAACCGGAAAACAGGCCAGCGGAACAGTGTTATTCCACAGGTGGGCAATTCTGGGAATGAAGCTTTGTTCATGGAATCTGCATTTAGATTTAGGCACAGATAGTAGGGGATATCGTATATAGTGGTTGTAGCTAGTCGAGTTTTTTTTTATTTGTGAAAGTTTGGCGATGGGGGGGGGGCACTGGATTTTGACGTTCAACTATTTCTATAAAAATGACATTATTTTTGCACCAACATGTATATATGTTTGTATGTGCATATATAATACATATATTTATAAGATCTGTTTTTTTTTTTTTTTTTTTTTTTTTTTTTTTTTTGTAGTGATATTAGCAGTTTTGAAATACTGCTTTTCGTATTTAATTTTGCTTCCTAGGCGATGGAGTTACTTCCCTGGTTTGTTTTTTGTGTCGTCCCCCCCCCAAAGGGGGGGGATATATATATATATATATATATAGAGAGAGAGAGAGAGAGAGAACGCGATGATTGCTAGTTCTGGACAGAAGTTTGCTATCTCTTCAGTTATGTGGTGTGCGGCTGTGTGCACGTAGGTGACCTTTTAATCCAGCGTTAGTCCTACATGAAAGTACGCATGTGACATAAAAACTTTCCTTGTAAAGGTAATCGCATGATAATATTGTGAATCCTCAAATGTCGTGTTATGTCACTTTTAGATTTGCAAATTAAACCACAAATATGACAACTTGGCGTTGCCGGGTGTGCTGTAAAAGCCTTCTCATAAGATTGTTTTTTTTTTTTTTTTTTTCTTTTCTTCCTTTGGAGATTGTAATGCTGGGTATGGGGCAGCCAAACCAGCTGCCAACATTGCCCCGCTTTTTATTGAAACCAACCGAGAGCTCTTTTTAGTATCCTCGCTGTTCCCTTAAGTGCAATTGTCTGAATCTCTTTTGCACTTGGTTCTCCAGGAATATTAGTTAGGTAGGACTTCAGGTTCTTCTTCATAAGTCCTGTGGCACCTATGATAACTGGTATGATTGATATCCCCCTTAAGATTCCAGTTTCTTTTCATATCATACATGAGACCTTGATATTTAGTCTGTTTCTCGTTTTTAACTCTGTTCAGACCCCACCATTAGGGACACTCCAACCAAGGTTGCTACTCTCTCTGACTTATTCCATATAACTATGTCAGGTTTGACAGCAGCATTTTCAAGGTAGGTGGCTGTAGGGATTACATGGTCGTAATGTATGGTATATAGGTCATTTCCAACTGTTCTTTCAGGTTGATGTTCCCAGGACTTGCTGTTACACTGGATGTTTAATTTTTTACAGATGGTCCAGTGGAGGTACTTGCATACTCCGTCATATCTCGCTGTTATAGTAGCCGTCCCCTGTGATTTCAGATGATTTACAAAACCAGTTTTTAACAAATGTATCTGCCACATACAGTGCACTTCAGTTCCTGTTGTAATTTCTCTGACATCATATTTTCGTCCTGCTTTCTTAAAACACGTTTTAAGACGGCAAGATCTACACGCTGCTCTTCAAGAATCTTATAACTTTTTTTAATAGTTTTTCTCAACAGTGATCGATCTTTCGCAGTTATGTCCGTATCAAGTATTTTCAAACTTTTCAGAGAATCATTAAACCTTTTTCTTGGTTTGGTTACATTGTGGTCTTTTACCCTTATTTATTTCGCCATAAAACGTTTACGAAGTCTTTTGTCCTCCATCCTAACCAAGTGTCGAGTTTATCGCATCTGATTTTGAATGATTTTCATTTCAATACTTTTACTAGTTGATCGTTCAAGAACTACAGTCCTCCCGTTAATATTAAAAGTATTCTCTGAACACAACTCTGATGAAAGCTTTCCGATAACTTGAGATGCCTTCGATATGTTGTCAAAGTCTCTGACTCATATAGCAACGTAGTGATAACGCATGCTTCGTAGACACTTAGCTTTGTTTTTGATGTGATTCCCCGATCTGACCACACACGTTTCTCCAGTTTGCCAAAAGCAGAACTGGCTTTCGTTATTCTGTGATTTATCTCAGCATCAAGCGTACAGTCTTTACTCAGCGTACTACCCAGATATACAAAATTGTCCGTGACATTTAACTTCTTACCATCAACCAAGATGTTTGGTTCAACATATGGCATTCTTAAAGGAGGGGAATAGATAACATGTTTTCTTGAGGCTGACAAAAGCTTTACGAGCCTCTGATAACTTGTCCGCAGTCATCTGTGTGTCTGTTTCTGAATGTGAAACAAGGTCTGCATCATCTGCATATAAAAGTTCAAGAAGTTCTGAAAAGTTTTCGACTTTGCGTTGAGGCGTCTAAGATTATAAAGTTTACTTGATGTGCGAAGCCGAAACTTCACCCCAATGTCACAATTGTTAAAAGCACCAGCATCACATATATATAAAAAATGATGTAGGAGAAAGTATATCCCCTTGTTTCACACCGTTTTCAACTGAAATTGCACCAGACAGATCCATTAAAGTTCACTCAGGCCTTGATATTAAGGTTAACTGCTAAAGTAACTCCACAAAACTAGTAGAACAGCCTAGTTTCCTAAGAATCTTCCAGAGTACATTAACAAAAACTTGATACAAAGGCATACGTTGCCCCCCATATATATATATATATATATATATAAATACCCGTTCACATACACTTTTCATAATAAAGATAGAACCCAGAATTAGATAGAATCGAGCAATTGCACGGACAACGCCAGACCCAAAGTGGGTTTCGATGTACTGCATCTCATCAGTGACGTGCTCCGACATAGACGCGAACCCAGGTCGTCGCACTCATGAAGTGTGC
The DNA here is from genome assembly GCF_053919585.1 of Euprymna scolopes. NCBI lineage: Eukaryota > Metazoa > Mollusca > Cephalopoda > Sepiida > Sepiolidae > Euprymna > Euprymna scolopes. Next base: position 5,189,627 of record NC_136520.1, on the reverse strand, counting down.
AATACTGACGACCTAACCATATGGGCCACAGCGCAATCTATTGACTATGCCTTGATTTTTTTTTTTTTTTTTTTTTTTTTTTTTTTTTTTTTTTTTTAAATTCTTATATTTTTATCCAGTTCTACATTCTACGATGTGACAAGCAACGCGTCATACAACTAAGATAGTGCAGTACATCGAAACCCACTTTGGGTCTGGCGTTGTCCATTGTCGATGCAATTGCTCGATTCTATCTAATTCTGAGTTCTATCTTTATCGTGAAAGGTGTATATGTGAATGGGATTTATATATATATATATCTATAATCTCCTCTTAATGTCTAATATATATATATATATATATATATATATATATATAATGCAGTGTGTCATCTTTAAGAACGCTTCACCATTGAATCTACACGACTTCTCCATGATAGTTTGCAGGTCCCAAACACTTTCCAATCTTGTATCCTGTAGCAGGTTGTCAATGTAGGTAATTCTTTCTCTACCACGGTTTGGGCGTCCATCTGTTCGTATCCAGAGAACTAGCTTGCTGACTTCCTCTTCGCTGTGTCTCATGTCAGTGACCAGATACTCTCATTCTTCTCTGCGGTACTTTCAGTGATACTGGTGGTATGTCATCATAAAGTTGTTGGTTTGTTGGGTGCTCCTCCATAATTTATTGAGGGCCATCCTGAGCATCCGTGTATGACAGCCATGCAGCCTCTTCTTCAGAGCATTTTTTAAAGAGTCCATGCCTCAGCACCATAGAGAAGGACTGTTTCTACTGTGGCAACAAAAAGTCTTACTTTTAACTTTTCTGAGAGAGTGGATGGCCATATCTTCCTCAGCCCGTGACATGCACTCAGTGTTGGTGCTTTTCTTATTTTAAAATCTTTTTCAGTGCTCTCTGTTCCAGGTTATTTGAAGTTTTCGACTAAATAGTAATGTATCCCAAAATTATGAAAATTCATTATCATCTGCTATTGTGTTTTTAATAATAAAAAAAAGTCTATCGCTATAGATCACAAATATTGCCGCCATGACACAACTAATCTAAAATATTCCTTTCAGAGTTATCTCCCTTGCGTTTAGCCTCCTACCGCCTACTTTATGAAAAACGCGAGTTTACCCAATTTTCCGTAAAAATTACTTTCTACTAGAAATAATTTTCTGTTCAATGATGTTTCATACTTTTTGGATATATTACTATTTTCTAGCATGGTAGAGGGAGCTCACCTTCTTTGCAGCAGCCGCCTTGGCAACATCCTCAATGTGTTTGTCTCAGTTCGTGTTGCCTGTGAATGTTAAGCGAGGGGGGGGGGTAGAAAGGGACAAATAACAGTTCTCTTGTTGTAACATCGGCCAATCAGAGAGGCATACCTGGTCCGTTCCTGATCTTGTTTGACCCATCCTCTGGAAAATTTGCAAAGAAGATTCATAATGAATCAACAAATCTCGAGTTGTCTTTTCAGCAACTTTATTTCCGATGTTTCCCCTTTGGAAAGCTGCTATTGATCCTAGACTAACACATTCTGATCTCCTTTACTAGTAGCCAACACCGTCCGTGGACTGTCTTTCTCCCTCTCTCGACTCCGACTGTGTCTGCTCTCTCTCGTTCTCATCCACGTCACTTTTAATGACTTCTACGTAAGACTACATCAGACTCTAGAGGTCAAACCTATTTTTAAATTATTGTGTTCTAACATTTTTTTCTATTAAAACATCGTAACATAAATAATTTTCTCTGTAAAGATTTATTTTGCTGTAACATTCTATTTTTACAAAATATTACAACGATCGTAACACTTGTCGACTAACACACCTTCGGTATTGCCCCGCTAATATCTAACAGAATGATGGTCTCTGGAGTATGATATTATTTGTCATAGCAATCTATGGTTGAGAATGTTTTTGTGATTGTTAACGGAAAGAAGTTTAGTCTTAGTAGCATTAAATTTATAAAATGCTCTCCGGTGCAAGTAATTTTCACTTTTCGAAGAATAAAACATTTATTTTCCTCATTTCTTTGCAGGCCACGTCCGATGTCGCCGAAAGCTCAGCTTGAACAAGAAAAGAAAATCCGTCGTGAGATTGCCAACAGTAACGAACGTCGTCGAATGCAAAGCATCAACGCCGGATTTCAATCGTTGAAGACGCTCCTCCCTCATCATGGCGGTGAAAAGCTCAGCAAAGTAAGTCTTGTGGTGCGATAACACCGTCGTAGGTGAACTTGAATCTTGGGATATTTTACACGTTTGAAGAAAAAAAAAAAATCGATTACATAAGTTTGGAATTATGTTCTGTGTTTGTTAAAGGAATCTGTCTTTCGTTTTCGTTAAAGAATCACACTTCTTT
>NC_136520.1:5169788-5182288 GCF_053919585.1 Euprymna scolopes | reverse complement strand
GGGGTTGTTAGATCTACAACCATCACCATCCTCTTGATTCTATTTAACTTCATCACCAAGGGGGAGGGGTGGGTGAGTGATGAAGGAATATTTTGCAGTGGAGAAGAGGGAGGGGCAGTGGCTGCTCACCCTGCTTTCCTTTCCTCCTATCCACCCTTTCTTCTTTGTTGTCTCTCCCTTCAAGCTTAACTGAATCTCAATGTGGGAAGAGGGGGAGGGGGTCTTTTTGGTGGGACCGATTGAATGCGCAGCATCTCCCTCTCTTTCTCTCACATGATGAGTTAGAGGGGGAAAGAGAGCTTTTGCACATGGTGACTTATAGTGAAGAGAGAACTTGAATGCCTACTAGACACTATCCTCGAGTGTCTAAGGTCTCTCTGTACAGGGGTGGGTTAGAACAACCTGGAACAAGGATACTTTTCCATCTACAAGTAAATCCTGATCAAACATTTAAAAATTTCATAATAATTGTGGCCCAAATAAGATCTCTTCCACATGGCTTTTTTCGAGGAATGGTGCAGCTTCCTTAAGTGATGTTACCTCAAGTAATAGCACAAAGCTGGATACTCCACCAGACTAGATGAATTCTTGTCCTTGAATCCAGTAAGACCAAGAGACCAAAACGCAAGATATACTACAACATATGAAAATGGTTGCTTGATTTCTGAGAACTTTAACTCAAGAAAAATTAAATAAAAGAAAGGATCATTTGACCAACTCCTGTTTTTTGAGAAAGGATGACCAACCGATGTGTATACCGTGTCAAACCTCACTCTCAATAAGGCAAATTTTAATGGATTGCACCGGTTTCATAACAATAAAGAACACTTTATATGATTAAAAAAAAATATTAAGGATCTTTTCAAAAAAAAAAAAAAAAAAAAAAAATTGGCAACACCCACGCCATATTTTCATATCTTAAAAATTTAGCCTTTATCAAAAACTTAAAAAAAAAAAAAAAAAAAAAAAAAAAAAAATCTTACTCATGTCAGCTAGAAATTAAAATGACCCTAAGGGTTGATATGCCGTCAAATCCAACAAAAGAAACAAATTTTAATGTTGGAAAAGATTTACATTCTTCGGACTACTGTTCTCATCTTGCGTTTTATTTACACAACGTTTCGGTCGATTATAATCTTCTTCGGGTGTGTCTTTTCAAACTCGAGAATCTTTTTGTTGAACTTGTTCATCCACCTGGGTAGCATGCTCTCGTTCTGTCAGCCAGTACTGGGTAGAAATCCTAAGTAATTTGCAATTGTATTGTTTGGGTTGCTTGCATTTATATGTGAGGAATCCTCGTGCAATCAAAATCTGGTCGGTGATACCCTTTTCTCTTTGCTGCAAGAGACGTTGCTATCCTGTCTCTGTGTTATTTTCATGCTCATCTGAGCTTCCATCTATGGTCTCCCCCCCCCCTCGCCAAACTTTCGCCAAAAAAAAAAAAACCTCGTCTAGCTACAACCACTATCAACAGTCTCCCCAACTCTCTATCTGTGCCCAAACCTAAATGTGGAACTTTGTTCCGGTGGCTTGCTTTCCTGCTAGCTACGACATGACTGTCTTCAAGTCTAATGTAAACAAGTTCTTGCTGAGCCTTTCCTCTTAAATAATCAACTTATACCAAATTTCCGATATTAACGATTATTACGATGTAGTCTCCCCCCCCCCCTCTTCCGATAACTCCGTACACGCATTAACCTTTATCCTCGAAGTAAGGGGGAGTTGAAAATGGCCCCAATTTTTTTCTCTGCTGATCTTGTCATTGTTTTAAGTGGTCCTTACAACTGCACTGAAGAGATCTCATTGTAGAGCCCCTTACACTGGGCTATTGGAACATGAAAGTAGGCCAGCTAAACCTTCAACTTGTTTGAAGTCTACCTTTGACCTACTTAGAAATATATTGGTGAGGAGGAAGGGATCTTTTTATCCTTTTATGGGTGGGGGCTGAGTCAGGAGTTTTCTTGGCAAAATTCATTCTCTCTTATTTCTGGTTGGAAATGCAGGGGGGGGGGTATCCTTCAATCAACATCTACCTCACCTCACCCCACCCCCAGCATCATGATCATCTCTCACCTGGAAATTGGGCCTATTAGGGTTTCGAACTTACCTTATCCTTCTTTCCTCTACCCACCTCACTTCAAGTTTACCCCTCCTCCAACCAACTCCCTCCTCTTACCCCTTTCTCTATGGACCCTTTGTGATAATAAAGGGGGGGGGAGCATAGTGACTTATCTAATGTTAGGATTCATGACCGAATTATGGCCTACTCGCCATCCCCCCCTTTCTTTTATTTCTTTATCTCCCCTTCCTTATGCACACACACTTTGACCTAGTTCTCCCCCCCCTCCTAATCCTATCCACCATTTTTTTTTTCTCCCCAATTTTTTTACCATCTGACATTATTCTTTCTCTTCAGATTGAGTTTGATTTAAAAAAAAAAAAAAAAAAAAAAAAAAAAACATTACTCGTTTTAAATCCATATTTTTTTTTTTAATATACTTATATGGTAAAGTAATGGTTGGTTGGTTGGTCAAATATGTGTATGAGATTATTTGAGTTATATATTTTTTATTCAATCTGAAAAGTTTACAACCAAAACAGTAATAAACAAACAAGGCACAAGGCCACTCACAGATTGGGGAGGGGGGGGTGTCTATAGTCATCCTCATCACTGTACCTTTGCTAGTCTATACTGATCCAAGCTAAAGTTCTCATTCACCGAAATACCTCAAGCACTCCGGGGGTGGGGTGGGGGGGTCATCTTACCTAAGATTTCCAAATCATATCCTGTGTGTGTGTGTGTGTGTTTTTTTTTTGTTTTTTTATTTTATAAGCAATAAAATAGATTTGTAAACATAAAATTTTATAAAAAGTCCGGGCGTGTACACATAGATTCGAAAAAGTTGTCAAAAAACAAATATATAACAAATAAATGTTATCAAAGGCAAGATAAGTTACTTTTCTACCTAACTGGATACTTTTTTAGTGTTTTTATTTAATGGAATATGTTTATTCAGCTTGAAAAACATACAAAATACTGTTAAAAACCCATCGAATATATGTCAGCCTATGTCGCGGTAACATATATTGAGCAAGTTTCTAATAGTATTTTGTATAGTTTTTATTTTTAACTCCTTTTCCCAAATTTACCATGTCAAAGAGAGGGTCAAGCACCATTATTAATTTTTCCAATACATCGGTAAACACTGTTTTTCGAGCTGAATAAACATGTTACATTAAATAAAAACACTAAAAATATATCCAGTTAGGTAGAAAAGTAACTTATCTTGCCTTTGATAACATTTATTTGTTATATATTTATTTTTGATAACTTGTTCGAATCTATGTGTACAGTAATACAAACCCAAAAGTCGTTTGAATAAAACTGTGATTATTGAAATAAAAAAAACTTTCCGATTTTGTATTCAAATATAAATATTGATTAATACCAAGTTTATTTAGATAGCTCGATAGTTCAATACTAGAGCTATAAACAATTCATTGGGAACGCACTCATTTTTATGCTCATAATGGGAGGGGGGTAATATTGGAATCATGTCTAAAATATATTACAATGATAAATGTTATCTTCATATTAAAACATAGCAGTAGAAAAACTCAATGAAGCAATTAAAAACAAAAAACTCAATGAAGCAATTAAAAAACAAAAAACTCAATGAAGCAATTAAAAAACAAAAACAACTCAATGAAGCAATTAAAAAAAAAAAGTGATTAAATTTGAATAAATTATTTATTTATTAATCCATCAAATATTCAAACGAGGAATTATAATTATGAAAAATACTTAACCATGAATTTTCAAAGAAAGGCTCTTTTTTATCAGAGGATAAAAATATAAAATATCCAGTTTTAAAAAATGTATTATTGGTTAGCATGAATTTCAAAAATAGAAAAAAAAAGAAAAAAAATTTTGTTCTATGAATTAAAAAGTATTTTAAGAATTCTAAAGGGAATTAAAGCATCAAAACTCTGTAAGATCCGGTAGGAAGAATCTGTGATCCCAGCTGTGGCTGGGTCGGAGTGAAGTCCGAAGAGTCAAATAATGAAGTTACTTATGCCTGAAAGTACGCTGTACATCTACAAGGCCACCATTTGCCCATGTATGGAGTATTTTACCGCAAGGTAAAATACCAGGTTGAGAAACTGGCGCAAGCTATCCTTCTCTCGATTTATCAAATGTCAAATTGTCAAAAGATAAGCATTTTATTATTTCCAGTCGACACTTGTAAAACTCACGTGCAAATGCGACTGTTCCACTCGCAATGTAAAGAAAGCCCTGCAAAAAAATATTCAATGTCAAGGATTCAAAACACATACAGCATATAGTCATTCTTTTTAGCACTGACGAGGCTCAACGTTGCTTAACTTTGTTGCTCTAATGGGAACCAGTGTGTCAACGTGATTATGCTCCGTGTATTGACTGATAAAACAGGGGGATTATATATCGTGGCCACTGCATCTGGCGATGAACAATTCCTTTTGCCCTGACACTGCCATACCACCCTACTGACTTGCTTGTATAAAACAGTAAAGCAAATATCCCGCCAAAGTTAATGCCTCGATGGAAGTGGGGGGTAATTTTCTCTAAAGACAACTTGTTAGGTCGCGCACACACCTGCATATTTGCTGCCGCATACCAATGAAGAGATGCTGAAAGGGATACGCTGATTTTTCTATTGCTGAAACCATGGTAACCGCCTCTTTTCCTCCTCCATTTAACAAAGGGGAGACAAAAAAGGGGGGGGTTCCTATTGACTAATGATGCAACAAAGGGAAGTTTGGTAGAAACAACTGTCGTCTGTACTGCAAACGTTTCGTAGATTTTTATTTTTCGCACGAAATAAGAAAGATGCTTATGCGATATAAGGACCATGCCATTGCCGAAATCTTCCAGGCAGTTTGCAGCAAATGCCGAAAGGTTTTGAAACGCACAGTCAGTGAAATCGCAGCAAAGGAGCCCCCCCCCCCCCGGGGGTTATCAAGGCTCAAAGGCCACTCGAGGATAAGGGTTATTGAATGTAAAGTGGTAGTGTGGTAATCACTAATAGTGGAAATTGGGTAGAATTTGGATTATTTAAAGGGAACAGCTCAATAAGAACTTGTTTACATTGGACTTGACGTTTACCATGTTTTAATCGGCCGGGAAGCAGGCCAGTGGAACACTGTTCCAAAGTCGAGCATTACTAGGATAAAAACTTTGTTCATGTAATCTGTGTTTAGAATTAGGCACAGGTAGAGAGTGGGAAAAATTGTTTATAGTGGTTGTAGCTAGACAAGTTCGTTTTTTGTGAAAGTTTGGCAAAGGCAGACTAAAGATTGGAGCTTGGACAAGCACTGGCCATAAAAATAACAATAGAGCAGAGACAGGCTTGCAACGACTCCTTTGTGCAAAAGAGGCAAGAGAAAAGGACATCTAAAAAAATGTTTATCTGAATTTGGACATAAAAATTATTTTAGAATTCGAATCAAGTAAAGATTAGATACCCCGTAGCAGACGACGAATACTGGCACACATTTCAAGTGACACCAATTGTTCGACCTTGACATTGCCGTTGGTTGTTTGTAAACATGTCAAATAGCAGACATGGTTGAATGTTCGCGAGCAACATTTTTAAAAAGATATATTTACAAAACTTTATAAGATTTAAAAGAAAAAATATATATTTACAAAACGTTTTCTTTAATATGAAATAGTTACAACAAACTTTTTTCTATTTACACAAAACTTTTTAATGTAAGTAACAAAACGAACGTAAATTTAACCAAATATATTTAAATAAATGGGTGTCTTTCTGAGTGCCTTTTTTTTTTTTTTTTTTTTTTTTTAATATATTTACAGAACTTTTTAATAAAACTTATAATGATAATAATAATTATAATAAAAATTTTAAAAAAATAAAAAGAATGAACAATATTAATTACTAAACATTAGAAACTGAGAATTTTGGACGCTAAACTTGTACTTAATTTGCCTTCATGGTGAAGTAAGCAAATAGCAAGCTTTTTTTTTATTATTTATTTTTTTTTTTTAATAAAAATGAAAATTATAAAAAGATTTGTATCTTGTGATACTACACGTCATCTTAGAAAAATAAGTTATAAAAGATATGTGAATAAAATATATTTTTTAAATCTCGATTGTTTATACTTGTTGCTTATACTTGTGATTTTATCTTACTTAAAAATTGCCTCGGTCTAGAAGGATTTCTCCTTCACTGACCTCTACATACATCGCACTTTAAATAAATATTGAAATTGTATTAAAAACGCACAAAGAAATGGGGGGGGGGGGGTCACTGTACATAAAAATTAATCTTGGTCGCAAAAATCCGAACAAGTCAGTTATTTTATATTTTTTTCCTGCCATTACAAAGTTTGGTTATAATAATTTTATTTAATTTTTTTTTTTTTTTTTTTTTTATTATGTATTTTTTAATTGACATCATCTGAAATTCTCAATTATAATGTTGGTTTATTTATTTATTTGGTATTTTTTACGACCTGTCCCAGTGTAGTATAAACACCCCCAACCTCCCCATGTTAAGAACAGGTTTTGAGGTTGGGGGGTGTTTATTCTGAAAGCCGTTCTTAACATAGGGAGATCGGGATGTTTATAATACGCTGGGGCACATGGTAAAAATTTACGATTTATTTATTTAAATTATTATTATTATTAGTTTTATTAAAAAGTTCTCTAAATATATATAAAAAAAAAACATGCACTCAGAAAGACACCCATTTATTGAAATATGTTTTGTTTAAATACGTTCGTTTTATTACTTACAGTAAAAAGATTTGCGTGAATAGAAAAAACGTTTTTTTTTGTTTTTTTTTTAAATCCTTAAAAGTTTTGTAAATATTTAATATTAAAGAAAATGTTTTGTAAATATATATTTTTTCTTTTTAATCTTATAAAGTCTTGTAAATATGTTTTTCAAAAAATGTTGCTCGTGAACATTCGACCATGTCTGCTATTTGACATGTTTACAAACAACCAACGGCAATGTCAAGGTCAAACAACCGGTGTCACTTGAAATGTGCGCCAGTATTTGTCGTCTGCTACGGGATATCTAATCTTTACTTGATCCAAAAATTCTTGTTTATTATCAGTTGTTGAAAAAAGTTCATATTTATTCATGAAACTTACCTTACAATCAGTTTTTTTTTTTTTTTTTTTTTTTAACTTTCCTAAATTGTCAATTATTTGTTGTTTTTTATTTGTAAAAATCAAAGGAACAGTTCCATTTTTTTTAATTAATTTTTTCATCCAATTATCTTCATAATAACAGATATTTTTCATTGCCAGCGTTTGCATATAAAATATATAACAAGGTACTTATTCTACATAAGCCCCCCCCCCCCAAAAAAAAATATTGTGTTAGCAATGAAATTGATTATCGGATTATTTAACCAAATTTTTATTTATTTATTTATTTATTTTGCCAAGATGGTATTCACAGATGCCAACATGTAGATAGATACGAAGTCATTTTCTTTTCTTTTTTTTTACTTTTAAAATCACTGCTATATAAATGGTACAATATAAAATAATCACTAGAGTATTTGCTCTATAATAATAAATACGAAATCGGCATCAATAAATATATATATATATATAAGCATATTTTATGACCGGACCACGCCAAGGGGGCCACTACAATATATTAGGTACAATATAATAATCAATAGATAATTGGTTCTTTAATAATAACAATAATAAAGACAAAATCTGCATAAATTAAAATATCATATTTAAGCGTATCTTACGACCGGGCAACGCCAGGTGGCCTACTAGTAGTAATATAACTAGTATTTATACACTAGACTTTTTAAACCATTAAAAATAGGTAAGAGTTATGACCTGTTGACTTAGAATTAGTTTTTTTATGTCAAATTGATGGTTGAATGTGGTTAAATTTGTGCTCATTTTTGCATTCAATTAATTCCTCGTTGTGCATCGGATACCATAGTACTTTGTTCACTGCACCTTTAAAAGTTTTGTATGTTTAACGTGTTGTGTTTATTCAATGTTTTTAAATTCTTAATAATACTTCCAAAAGTTTTAATACCAATTCCTATATATTTATTGTGCATGTGTGTATATCAGTAATGGGACGGTTCTAGTATTTTTCCGATTCCAATACAATTCCTGATTTCGATTCTTTATAAATCTCTAAATATCTAACTATAAATTTGTTTTCTTTTTTTTTTCACGATTATTTTCAACAAGTTGCGATCTATTTCTAAAGTGTAAGTATAAAAACAAATTCTCTACGCTCGTACCATCATGGAGGTAAATTGATTTTTTTTTTAACCATTAATTTTTCGGATTCAAACGACAATTTCTCTTTAGTTTGTTAACCGTGAAAAAATAAAAATGATATATTTCTAAAAGTTTGTCTACAATATATCCTTTAGACGTCGTAGCCTCGTAGGGGATGCTTTTTTCTCTTCCCTTCAACCTCTTTCTCACAGAGGAGGTGTTGAGAGTCTGTCTCTGCTTTATGGTTATTTTCATGGCAAGTGCTCGTCTGAACGCCAATCTATGGTCCCCCTCCTAGTCAAACTTTCACAAGAAACTCGTCTAACTGAAAACACTATCAATAATTTCCCACACTCTTTATCTGTACCTAAACCTGAACATAGATTCCATGAACAAAGCTTATTTCTTAGAACTGCACGCCTGTGGAATTGTCTTCCGTTTGCCTGCTTTCCAGCTGACTACAATATGGTCGTCTTCAAGTCCAACGTAAACAAGTTCTTGATGAACCGTTCCACTTAAGTTACCAATTTTCCATTGCTAATGAGTACTGTATTGTCCAATTGATTACTGTACACTCTTTAACCCTTATCCTCGAGTGGCCTCTGGGCCTTGATAAGTGGTGATGCCTATGTAAAAAAAAAAAAAAAAAAATCTACTGATTATAAGGAAATGTTTCCTGGTCTTCCGGGTACTTAGAGGAACGAACCCCATTGAAGGTTGCCAACATCCCTAATTGGAAGTGTTTTTGTGCAACAAATTGGGTTTGAAAACGGTCTGTATCTTTAATCACCATCATCACCCTGCTAACCCTGCCGCATGACTAAAGTTTGTTGCCGATTCTCGTGTCTGTTGCTTGACACAATTCTGGGGAGTTTTGGGTCATATTTTAGACAGAAATTTATTTTAAGTGATAATATAGTAAGTCACCTTACTGGACGGGTACTCGTGGTAATGTAATGTTACCCGCGTTTACACACGGGGACCCAATACGTTGTAGCAGAGCACGTCACAAAGAACAGAAGACAAATAATAAATACTTCAATGGTAGATGCTCTGACGAACTGCAGGTCCTTGTACCCCCTTGACATAAATACTCTCCCGACAATAAGCAAAATCCCACCCCTACACACTAGAAACCCCTAGATGTAAAAAATCCTTCTACTCTAATAGTTTCTTTCCTTAGACTGCTAGACTTTGGAATTCCCTTCCGGGTTCCTGTTTCCCTGACTACTGACATGTAGAGGTTCAAGTGTAATGTAAACCGACATATTGCTGCTCAGATTTCAACAAATTATGTCCCAGATGCCTCTTACATCAAAGTGACACTGTGCCTGGTTTGGGGTAAAAGTGCAATAAATAAATTTAAAAAATGAAAAAAAAAAAATGAAAATGCTATAATAAAAATGTAATTAAAAAAAAATGAAATACAAAAAAAAAAAAATGCAATCTATATATAAAAGCGAAAATGTATGTATGTGTGTTTGTAGGTCTCGCAAAAACTTTCGACACGGGTCACGGATTTTTGCCAGATCGGTATCATTTTAAAGTTCCAACCTTCACCCGACAAATATCGAAAAATTGGCCAAAAACATTAATTTCTTCACTCTGAAATCAGCAGCTTTCTACAGGGGGGGGGGGGTCAGTAAAAACCGTCCTCTCATGACGAGTTCGGTTCTATGCATGCGCAAATGACGTCGGAACCTGATTTAGTTTAAAGATTTAAAAAAACAAAAAAAAAAAAACAATCTAATTTCGTGGACGTCTTAGCTCAGTTGCTTAAAGCGCAGCCTCATTATCTAAAGGTTTTGGGTTCGAATCGTGATGTGAGATGTCTTTTTTTTTTTTTTTTTTTTTTTTTTCGATTTTTTAAAATTTTGATATTGAAGCAGGGTTATTTAAGCCATTTTTCACGTTTTTTTTTTTTTTTTTTTTTTTTTTTTCAGATTTTTTTACGTTCATTTTTCTGTTTTTTTCACTTAGCTTATTCTTATGTTTTCATTACCCCCCTCCCCTCCATTGGGGGGGCATTTTTCAGATTTTTTGAAGGTTTTAACGTCCGTTCTTCTGTTTTCTTTTTTTGTTTTTCCCATTTTTACATTTAACATCATTCGTTTGCCTTACGTTAGTTTTTTATTTTTTTATTTATTTTTTTTTTTTAGTCTTTTTTCTTTATCTTTTTGGTGATGTCATTTCGTATTTCATATGCATTTTCATACACACGTCTGCAGTCTGTTACAGTACGAGCTGGTCATATCTTTTAGCGTGTGGCTTTTGGTGTTTCTCACACTGGTCTACCAGTCTGTATCTATGGCTTAAACATTTAATTTTATTCTCATGAGGAAACCAGATCAACTCCTATTCATAACGTCAACCTGGAAACCTAAAACAAAAATAAACCAAATCTCAATCCATAGAATATTTTGAGTTATGTTCACAAAATTAAGTGTTTTCAATTTTTTTTTTTTTTTTTTTTCTTTTAGGCGGCCATCTTGCAACAAACATCAGAATACATTGCGAGTCTTGAACGAGATAAAACTACTGTTATGGCTGAGAATGACCGTCTTCGTCAACAACTGATGAATGTCAGTAACACTTTAAATACAATCAATGCGGCCGTCGCGGCCGAGGAATCTCCTCCTCCAAAAAGGAAAAAACGGGACACCGGTACGTTCCATTTGCATTTTTTTTTTTTTTTTTTTTTTTTTTTTTTAGCAAATCGGAAATTACAGTGAGAGAACTATTTTGTTCCTCTTATTTTCTCATTTAAATCTGAACTTATTTTTCTGTCGCACTTTGTTATGATTTTTATGTTTATTATGTTTTGTTTTTGTGTTGTTTGTTTTTATGTTTGTTTATTATGTTTTGTTTTTTTTTTGTTTTTATGTTTGTTTGTTTTATTTTATGTTTCATTTCTTTTTATGTTTTGTTTGTTTGTGTTTGTATTTTTTTATGTTGCATTTATTTTTTTGTTTTTGTGTTTTTTATATTGTGTTTGTTTTTGTTATGGTTGATTATTTTTATGTTGTTTGATGTTATGTTCGTTTTTGTGTTGTTTTAGTGTTTGTTTCTGTTTGTTGTTGTGTTATGTTAAGTTTGTGGTGTTCGTTGATCCCATATATTGTTTGTTATTTTCATTGGGTTATATTTATCTTCATGTCCATGCATTTTCTGATTTTCTCAAAATTAGTTATAAAAAAAAAAAAAACACGCACACACAATCAAAAATAATTGTCCCAAAATCTGCAAACAAATAAGTTTGTAAAATATTTTAAGGCACAATTTTTTTTTTTTTTTTTTTTTTTCATCGTATTTTTTTTTGCGTATGAATGTCATAAGCAGACGTTTCAATGGAACAACGAACTTACCCGACCATGAAATACAAAAACAGTAAATTTTAATTAGAAACTAGCAAGGGGACCTGGCGTTGTCCAGGATTGAATGAGAATCAACAAATGCCCCCCCCCACTCTCCCATACTTTTATTGTTATCGAAATCAATGAAAAGGCCTTTTTTTTTTTTTATCTAATCGATTGATCATCTGTTCAGGTTATGAATTCTTCCAGCAGTGTACTGGAAAAAGGCTTTATATGACTATTTGCAGTAACTTGGTCCACAATACGTTGTTGCCTATATTGCACTGTTGAGAATCTACTGTTGATTTTATGAAAATTATCTATATATATAAAATTATCTATATATATATATATAAAATTATCTATATATATATAAAATTATCTATATATATATAAAATTATCTATATATATATATATATAAAATTATCTATATATATATAAAATTATCTATATATATATAAAATTATCTATATATATATAAAATTATCTATATATATAAAATTATCTATATATATAAAATTATATATATATATATAAAATTATCTATATATATATATATATAAAATTATATATAAAATTATCTATATATATAAAATTATCTATATATATAAAATTATCTATATATATATAAAAGCGAAAATGTATGTTTGCTTTTGGTGTATGTCCAAGAAAGGCTTTTTTTTTTTTTTTTTTTTTTTTTTTTAGAGAAGCGGTCAGTCGGTTCACAACTTTTTAAAACTTTTTATATCACATGTAAATAGTAATATCTCACAGTTAACAACGGAGCTCGCCTGTCTATTTAATTTGCTCGACGTCGGGAAGATAAATATTCAACAGTTTTCGCTCACCGCATGTAGGTTAG
>NC_136520.1:5152288-5164788 GCF_053919585.1 Euprymna scolopes | reverse complement strand
CAGAGTGCTCAATTAAAAGGAAAATCCAAATTTTAAGAGCGTACTTATATTTTGTGTACAGAAAGTTGTTAGTTGAGACAGATCATTGGTACCGTCAGTTTCAAGCCCGATAATAAGGCCCGTTTTTAAGGTATCCTTATCAAGCTCTCTTCAGCCAATATTCGTCTCGAATATTGGCTGAAGAGAGCTTGATAAGGATACCTTAAAAACGGGCCTTATTATCGGGCTTGAAACTGACGGTACCAATGATCTGTCTCAACTAACAACTTTCTGTACACAAAAAAAAAATATATATATATATATATTAGTGTTGGGACGATTAATCGGAATCGGGGAATCTGAAGAAGAAAAAAAAAATCAAATTTGGGGGTATCGGAATCAAAAAAATTGGTGCCTATTTTCCAATGCCAAAACGATTCTTTTTATTTGATTTTGTTTAAAGCAAAA
This sequence comes from Euprymna scolopes, assembly GCF_053919585.1. Lineage (NCBI taxonomy): Eukaryota > Metazoa > Mollusca > Cephalopoda > Sepiida > Sepiolidae > Euprymna > Euprymna scolopes. The sequence continues at coordinate 5,164,341 of NC_136520.1, read as the reverse complement.
ATCTTCCATTGCTGGTAATACTGATAAAATAATAAATATTTATTGATTTTAAAACGACCAGTGAAGCTAAAATCGATAGATCTTCTCCCACAAGTGTAAATTTACGTTTAGGAAAATATCTCCACAATTAACACATGCTTTTTACAGAAAACGGGGAAATTTAGCAACTCTATAGTTAAATATTTAGAAATTTATAAAGAATCAAAATTGATAAGTGTATCAAAATTGAAAAGTGTATCAAAATTGGGAATTTAGTATGGAATCGGGGAAAAATATTGGCATCATTCCATCACTAATACCTATGATATATATATATATATATATATATATATATATATATATATATATATATATATATATCATTATTGTCATTGCCGCCGTTCAATCTCGAAAGACGATGAATACCTCCTCCCCCGTACAGATTGCTGCGGGTGTAATTTTGGAAAAATACATTTTTTGATAGTGCGCTGAAGGTAGCTATGTTTAGATTTTTAGAACACGTCATAGCTTTTCTTCTTAAAAATCGAGTCATGGTTACCTTTTATCATAAAACAAGGGTTGCACAATCTCCAACCACACTTCTCTTGTGTCGGTACTGTTTGAGTCTAGTGGCAAGGAGAAGTTCGGGATGACTGGAAACGATATCGAGATAAGCGAAGAGCACATACAGCACCTGGTATTCCCAAATGAGTCATTTACTTTAGTACTGACTAGGCTCAATATTGCCTACTTTCTGTGATCGAATGCAAACTGGTGTGTCGACGTAATTATGCCGTGTGTGTGTGTATATATATATATATATATATATATATATATATATATATATATATATAATCATTTTCTGTGTAAATATAGTCGTATCTTGCTACGATGTGCAGACCGTTTTGATCACTATTGATCTCATCAGACAAGAAAAACTTTTGAAAAATATTTTGCCATGTCTAACGTATGGTGTGTCGACGTAATTATGCCGTGTGTGTGTGTGTATATATATATATATATGTGGATTTTTTTAACAATCAATTTTAATACCTTTTAAATGGTATTATATTGATTATTGTACCAATATTAACCTCGGTTTAGCTCGATGAGAATTCAGAGCAATATAATTTATACAATCAGAAAAAACAACACCTTTTTTTTTTTTTTAGTAGTACACAATTTTTGTTTTTATTATTTTTTTATGACATGTTATTATATATTTTTTATTTTATATTTATAAAAAAAAAAAAATATATATATATAATAACATGTCATAAAAAATAATAAAAACAAAAATTGTGTACTACTAAAAAAAAAAAAAAAGGTGTTGTTTTTTCTGATTGTATAAATTATATATATATATATATATATAATCATTTTCTGTGTAAATATAGTCGTATCTTGCTACGATGTGCAGACCGTTTTGATCACTATTGATCTCATCAGACAAGAAAAACTTTTGAAAAATATTTTGCCATGTCTAACGTATAGCATAGTTTAAAGGTCTTTAATCATCGCAAAATATGAATATATATTTACGTAAAGTAAATAAAAAAAAAAATTTTTTTAATTGCTCTCTTTCATTGAGCACTATCAACGACGCTTATCTTTTGCGTTCCCCTTAATTCCTATATCTAAACACACTCAAATCTGCACCCTATTGGATCTTATTTACATACAAGCAACCTCTTGATATTAACTTCCTGTGACGAGGAAGACCTGATATTTTCATTGCAAACTTTCGTATAAGCTGTATTGCCTGAAGAGGTTTCTAGTTACTGATAATTAGCTGACCGAAACATGCTCATGACTGTGTAGCAACATATTACTGCTTATGTAAAAACAAATAGTGTGTGTGTGTGTGTATGTATATATATATATATATATATATAGGGTGTCCCAATAAAAATGTATACACTCTTGAAATGATCAGAAAACCAACATTTGTTATAAAAAAAAAAATTTTTTTTCAAAAATTAAAATACTGGGAATAAATATAGAAACCAGCTAATTGTTCAAATTGTTGGCCATTGTGGTCAATGAACAGGTGACAACCTCACTGATTGAATCAAAAACGTTCCTAATCAGTTCAATTGGTATGTTGACACATCTTCTTTCAATGGTTGCTTTCAACTCCAACATTGTAGCTCGTTTTGTGGTGTGAACCCTGTGTTTAACATGACCCCCATCCTTCCATCCGCCCCTCCAAAAAAAAGAGAAAGATCCATGGGTTGGGGTTCAAATATGGTGAGCGTGGACAGTACTCGATATTTCCTCTTCGTCCTAGCTATCTGTTTTGCAGGTGACGTATTAAGATATGCTCTTACGTCATGATGATAGTGGGGAAGTGCTCCATCCTGCTGGAAGTGCCATTCTTTATTCCTAAACATCTCTTGGAAACGTGGCATAGCGTATTCATGAAGTTGAGATAATTTAAAGAGTGTATACATTTTATTGGGACACCCTCTATATACAGTGTGGGCCAAAAGTAGATGGACCGGTTAGGGTGGTAGTTATGATAAAGAATTGCATGAATATAACTGATAGATAAACCTATTCAATTCATTCGCAGACAGACTGTATCACAGTTTTTCAGTGTGGCTAAACCAGCGCCCATCAAACCAACGATCATCGAATCAACAGCTCTATCCGTCAGGATACTGAGATGGGTGTCATGTGCCTTTTTGTTCCTATATAATTTTATGTTCTCAAGAATGTTTTAATAGTACTTTTACTTATTTACTAGCGGTGGGCGCCCGATCATAGTACATACAGATTTTGTATTTATTTTTACAGGGCCAATTCTCTATTGAATATATATATATATATATATAGAGAAAATAAAAAAGGAACAAACCGTATTATGTGTTCACCAACGTTTCGTCTTTATTTCGAGACTTCCTCTGGGTGAATGAGATTAAGAAACCAAAAAATATACCAGTACAAAATATTTGAAAAAGTTTCACGTGCACAGTGTGACGCAGTTCTATTTAAGAGAAACGGAAAAATTGATGTTGGAAATTCAAAAAGGATTTCCAACATCAATTTTTCCGTTTCTCTTAAATAGAACTGCGTCACACTGTGCACGTGAAACTTTTTCAAATATTTTGTACTGGTATATTTTTTGGTTTCTTAATCTCATTCACCCAGAGGAAGTCTCGAAATAAAGACGAAACGTTGGTGAACACATAATACGGTTTGTTCCTTTTTTATTTTCTCTATTTTGTCGGAATACTATTTCCATTATTTTCATCATATATATATATATAGTCTTATTTGTAGTATTCAGAATTTTACTGGGTTTATATAGTTCAGTAATCGTTCATATACCAATACATTTTAAGCCAAAAAGAGATGACTTAAACTGTAAGCTAAAAAATTATCATATTTCATAATTGAGCATTCATATATTGTTTTAACAAAAACCAAGACATCAAAGAATGGGTTGATAGCATCACATAGTGTATTTCATGGTTAGTTAAAATTGTTTCAAGACTATTAGGACAAATTCAAACATTATGTCGTTTGAAAATTTTTACAAGAACAACCTTTCTTCAGACTTATTGAATAAAAAACGCTTTAACAATAAAACATTATGGAAACTATTTCCCTTATAAGGAAAAGAAAACAAGTGAAAATAGTTTACCTTGCAAATTTTTTTTTTTTTTTTTTTTTTTTTTTTTTTACATAGGAGTCACCACTTATCAAAGCCCGGATGCCACTCAAGGATAAGTGTTAATGGGTGTAGAGTAGTCGATAGGATTATAGCGTAGTAATAGTTAGTGGTGTGAATTTCGTAAATTGGATTACTTAAGAGGGATGGTTCATCAAGAACTTGTTTACGTTGGACTTGAAGACGATCATATTGTAGTCAGTTGGAAAGCAGGCAAACGGAACAGAATTCCACAGGCATGCAGTTCTAAGAAAGAATCTTTGTTTATGGAATCTACATTTAGGTTTAGGTACGGATAAAGAGTGAGGGAAATTATTGATAGTGGTTTCAGCTCGACGAGTGTTTTTGTGAAAATTTAGCAAGAGAGGGATTAAAACTCAGATGAGCATTTGCCAGGAAAATAATAATAAAGCAGAGACAGGCTAGCAACGTCTCTCCTGTGGGAGAGAGGTTGCAGGGAAGAGAAAAGGGCATCCCCCCACTAAGCCAAGAAGCCTATTTTGTACTCTGTCAAGGTGGGATAAGCTGCTTCTAGCAGCTTCTGCCCAGATGCGGCAACAGTATTCCATCATTGGGCGTACCTGGCTTTTATATAGATACCGCTCCAGAAGATATCTCACTGCTGATGCAATTCTCTATCTATATAAAAGCCAAGAATGGAGTACTGCTGCTAAAAACGGCCTATCCTGCCTTGACAGTACAAAATAGGCTTAGTGGGGGCGCCCTTTTCTCTTCCCTGCAACCTCTCTCCCACATCGTTACTTCCATGGCAGGTGTTCATCTGAGCTCCAATCTCTGGTTCCCCCTCGCCAATCTTTCATGATAAACACCTGTCTAGCTGAAACCACTGTCAAAAATTTTCCCCACTCTTTATCTGTGCCAAAACCAAAACTTAGATTCCATAAACAAAGTTTCTTTATTAGAACTGCACACCTGTGGAACTCTGTTCTGTTTCCCACTTACAACCTGATGTCTTCAAGTCCAACATAAACAAATTCCTGATGAACCACCCCCTTAAGTAAGACACTTTATCAAATCTCCAATACTAACGTACTGTACACACAATAACCCTTATCCCCGAGTGGCTTCCGGGCCTTGATAGTTTCTTCCCTCAAACTGCTACACTTTTGAATTTCCTCTGTTTCCTGACTGTATTAATCTACAGAAATTTAAAATGTAATGCGAACAGACATCTTGCTGCTCAACTCCCTACGTAAGTTGAGTCTCTGTAGATATGGTCCCAAATAGTAATCCCCTTATGTCCAAGTGGCAGCATGCCTTGTTTAGAGGGAATAATCATGACCAAAATGTGGCTCCGATGGTTCGGACACATGTTGATGGTCAACACTCAAAAACTTTTTTTTTTTTTTTTTTTTTTTTTTTTTACACAGTGATCACCACTTATCAAGGCCCGGAAGCCACTCAGGGATAAGGGTTATTGCAAGTACATTAAGTTAGTGAGGAGATTTGCTGAAGTGTTTACTTAAGGGGGCGGTTCATTAGGAATTTGTTAACATTGGACTTGAAGACATCCAAGTTATAGTCCGGAGGGAAGCAGGCAGACGGAACTTAGCTTTGCGTTAGAAGTTCCTGTTTACTTGGCTTCCCGCGAGGGCAGAGTTAGACACAAGGTCAGTTTTTAATGGAGAGAAGAAAATTCAGCTTTCCAAAAAGAGGCACTCTGGATAGGAACAAAAGTACAAATTGGCTCGGTTGTGAAAGATTTCTCCTCCACTGACTGAGGTCAGTAAAAAGATGAAGTGTAGTATCAGAACAGATACTCCACTTTGTTCCTAGCCAAGTTGCCAGGAAGCAACTAAGCAGAAGGTATGAGATCGTGCGTCATATAGATTTTTTGTTTTTAAATATAGGTGAAATTCTGGACAAGAACCCAAAATTGTGTTCCGATAAAAAAAATCGTGTCAAGAAACGAAGATAAGTCAACAATAATTCAAACTTGCAAGATTTTTGTTGTAATTTCTACAAATTCCGGTTAAAAATCAAACTACTTGATCAATTTGTGGCATTATCGAAATGTCATAATTATCTGGGAGTAATAATTTCTAGCAATCTCAGCTTTGACGACCATTTGTCTTGTATATCTAGAAGCGTTAATAAGGAGTTTTACGTCATGCGTATCGTGAGCTACAAATTCCTCATGAATGACATTTGCTGACTCGGCTTTACTAAGCAATGATTCGTCCCCACTTTGTATACAGGCTCCTTGCCTTTATCAGAATTGGCAAGGTGTTCTCTGATTCTCTACAGCGTCATGCCATCTATATATATAATGGGCAAAACGTGAGTTTGTATGTCTTGCAAAAACTTTCGACAGATCCTGACAACATGAGTATCATTTTGAAGCTCGACGTCTCGGACGACAAATATCGAAAAATTTGCCAAAGACATTAATTCCTTCATCCTAAACTGGGCAGTTTTGTACAAGGAGAGGTCGATTTTTTTTTTTGCCGACATTTTAGCAAGTCAATGTCACAGTTGGATTGACTTCAATTAATTTCAACGCTTTTGACTTCTAGTCGCACGATGGAGACATCGACTAAGTAGTCAGGTTTTCTTCTTTTTTTTTTCTTTTTCTTTTTTTTTTTTTACACTTCTACCTATTGTTGTATTGATTTCCCCCGCCTTGCTACTATCACTTTTTTGTTCTTGCCCCACCACATTGCTTAAATACCACCTTGCGCTGCAGCTGAACAGACCGAACCTGCCACGAGATATACATTCCATTAGATCCTCCGCATAATCCAAACCAGTGTTTGCTCAGAGATGTACTAGCAATCTCCTTTCGCATTGTGTTCTGCAATCCAGAACCTGTTGCCTCAGAATTGTGTGACTGAACATGTACCATTGTCACATTTTCAGAGTTCTGTGATGACTATCATGTCTATTGCTAACGGTTTTTATGATCATCTATCTATATATATATATATATATATAGAGAGAGAGAGAGAGAAAATAAAAAGGAACAAACCGTATTATGTGTTCATCAACGTTTCGTCTTTATTTCGAGACTTCCGAAATAAAGACGAAACATTGATGAACACATAATACGGTTTGTTCCTTTTTATTTTCTCTATTTTGTCGGAATACTATTTCCATTATTTTCATCATATATATATATATATATATATATAAAAGGTAAAATGTGTGTGTTTGTATGTCTGCCAAAAACTTGAGAAAAGCCGTATCGTTAGGAAGATTGGACTTTTGGGCGACAAATATCCAAAAATTGGTCACAAACATTAATTCTGTGTTGGTCAATTGAGCCGTTCTTTGCAAGAAGGTGTCAGTTTTCACGCCTTGCGATGACTAAGCTTATGTTGAACGCTCGCACACTCATAAGTCGTACTGGACCCAGCGACAAAAGCGTTTCCTTTTTTTACCTTTTTTTTCCTCTTAGCATTACAGGTCGGACCTGACTATTGCGGGTAATTTTTTTTTGCACTCGCAATTTTCATTTTTTGGGGGGTGATTGGTTCATTTTTTTTTTTTTTTTTTTTTTTTTTTTTAAGGGCTCCGTTGCTCAATATACCCTTACTGTAAAAAAACTCTCCACACCTGGGCAATGCCAGGAAGCCCTGCTAGTCTATGATATAAAAACGAAAATGTGTGTGCATTTTTTTTTTCTATGTTCGCTAAAGGCTTTGGGGGGGGGGGAGTCGGAGGGGAGGTCATTGTTTCTTAGAATTTTTATATACTCCCTAGATTATAATATGTCCGATTTACAAAACAAGGTCTCTTTATTTTTTATTATGTTACAAAATTTGCGTGTGATTTCATTTTCTCAACTACTATTACTACGGCGTGATGTTTGACCTAGAAAACCACACGTTGACGTTCGTTTAAACACCTGCTTTTTTAACCGTTTAATTTCATCCTTCCTCACTTCTCTGCCTGTGTAGCGTTGTGGTAAGTTATCAGGCATTCGTCTCGAGGTTTAGGGTTCAAGCCTACCTCTCTACCAAATTTTTTTTCTTTTCTTTTACACACGGGCAATGCCAGGCACCCATGCTAGTCATAAAAAAAAGAGAAAATGTGTGTGTCTGTATTAGTACGTCTGCCAAAAATTTTTGGCAGACACATGACAAAAATTGGTATCATTAGAAAGATCAATCTCTTGGATGAAAAATATCTAAAAATTGTCCAAAAAGATTAATTCTGTGCCGGTCAACTGGGACACTTTTTACACCAACATTTTTGCAAGTCATGCGCCTACCAATATCAACGTACGTTTATAAAACGTTATTTCGAAGGCCGTGACATCATAAGTCGCCGTGGCCGAGACAGCTAGCACGTTTGTTTCGATTTTTTTTTCACCTCCTTTTCATATTTCACATTACAGGTTCGAGCCTTCCTGCCGCAACTAATTTTTTGCATTTACACGTGTACTTGCTGCTATTTTGATTGAAACATTTTTTTCTTCTATGGAGGGGGTGCTCAATAGCCTAAGTTTACTACCTCTCTCCATCCGGGCAATGCCGATTACCCCAGCTAGTGGATTAATAAAGGAAAAATATATATGATTTAATATTTTCCGGAGGACGGTAATTCTGGACACAAGTCAAACAAATCCATTATAGCAGACTCCACCATAGTTTAATGCTTAAGACAAAGAAAAATCTACAAATGTATCATATGCTAAACAAGAGAGGGGAGGGGGGGGCTTATGTATGTAAATTTTTGTGCAAAGGAAATGGTTAATTGTGCCGAGAAGAGATCTGTGTCCGTGTCATATTGCAATATCTTTATGCTATTAATTTACCAAAACAAAAGTCTTTTTTTTTTTTTTTTCTTCTTTCTGGGAAGGGAGGGAGAAAATCGTCACTTATCAAGGCCTAAAGACCATTCGAGGATAAAGGTTACAGCCAGCTGGAGAAACAGCCCTGCTGTATTGTGTTCCACCTGTATAAGAGCCAAATATGTTCCAAGATGGAAACTTTGTTCATGGAATTTACGTGTACCTTTACATGCAGATAGGTAACGAGGGGAAACTGTTGTGGCTTGCAAGCGTTTTACAAGAAGTGTACCATAGATTGGAGCTCAGTCGAGCAGGGACCATAAAAAATAACGATTAAAACAAATTTAATAAAATGAAATCTTAATACTAATAACTTACCAAACAAAAGTGTCTGACTTTTCTCTTTTTTTTTTTAAACTAAGGTGGGGGTGGGGGTCACCACTTATCAAGGCCCAAATGCCATTGGAGGATAAAAGTTAATGAGTGCCAGTTGGCATTTGAGACAACACCTTGATTAGCTGTGATTGTGGAACTCTGGTCGAGTTTGTTTATGTAAGAGGACAGCTCGGCAGGAACTTGTTTAGTCATATTGTAGTCAACTGGGAAGCAACCCCAAGGTATTATGTTCCACAAACAGAAAGTGCTAGAAAAGAAACTTTGCTCATAGAATTTACATTTTGTTTTAGACACAGGTAGATAATAAGGGAAATTGTTGACAGTTTGTGTAACTAGACGAGTTTTCTTTTTTTTTCTTTTTTTTGTAGGAGGAGGGGGGCACAGATTGAAGTTCAGTTCAGCACCTGCCATAAAAAATACATTAGGGCAGAGTTCCTATTTACTTTGCCTCTTTACGAGGGCAGAGTTAAACACTAGAGTCGTTTTTTAACGTGGAGAAAAAAAATAAAGATTCTCTCAGTCATGAAGGATTTCTCCTTCACTAACCGAGAACAAAAAAATTGAAGTGTAGCATCAGAACAGATACTACACTTTGAGTTACATATTTTTTTTTTTGTTCACTCTGAAAGTTTACAACCAAAACAGAAATAAAAAAAATTTTTTTTTTAAAGTTAGGCACAAGGCCACTCAAAAATTTGGGGAGGGGATGTGTATGGTCATCCTCGTACCATACTACACTTTGATCTTGGCCCAAAGACTTAGACTTACTAGGTCTCTTTTGCAAGAAAGAGGAAAGAAAGTGAAGAAGAGGACTTTATCCACTAGATTTTGAATCTGTTTTTCTGGCAATGGTGCTCCATCTTAGGACGTATTTGGTTCTTATACAGCGAAATAATCACATCAGGAATGAGATGCCTTCTGGAGCAGTAGAATGATGCAACCATTTTTCCAGTGATCTTGGCGGCAGATCTGGTACAAGTCTTCTATTTTAGGTCAGTCCTGGTAGCGTGTCAAGCAGGGCCCTTCCTCAAAATGAGAATCGTTGATTTCAATGGGGCCCAAATTGGGATCGAGCACTGTTGATGAAAAGATAAAAGCTCGGATTTGGATGCATTAAATATAACTAGGTATCTTTTTCCCCCATTATACCAAGTACTTGATGTTGGGAGAGAGAGAATCAGATTATTGGTTGGTTGTTTTTGTTTTACGGCATATCAACCCTTTTCAGGTTATTTAATGCCGAATCCATTGATTTTGAAGAAAAAATTTTTTAATAGAATATATTTGTTTTTTTTGTTTTTGTTTTTTTTAAAGTCAGTTTCTATTTAACCCATAGTTGGGACCTTAACAAGTACTACCACTCCGGGTCAGAGTGGACCTGGGAGCAATGGCAATTAAAGGGTGGCTCCACACTCCCCAAAACCCGCAAGTTGGGACCTCATCATCGGATATAGTTTAAGGTCATATCCAGGACCAAGAGAATCAGAGAGATCTTGGTCATTGATGCTCTTCAAAGTGTTGCCATAGATGGTAGCATTGTCTGCATGAATGTCTACATATATGAATGCGTGAGAATATGATTTCGGAGATCATTGGAAATCAGGAAGTGAGATTCTTGAGGCACTTATGAATGTTGGCACGTGTTTGAATTCCTCTTCTTGTGTGCTGAAAAAGAATATCACATTCAAATTTTGTGCTGACAAGTAGTTTTCTGAATATTGAGACAATTTTTCCAATATATTACTTAATGAATCTTAGTGGCATTCGCCATTCTTAACACGAGGAGGAGGAGGTGTTTTGTAACACACATGTGCATTAGTACCTGTTCAGTTGAGAAAAAACATGGCCGCCATTGAAAACATACTGGATTACGTTTGATAATAAAGATTTTAATATGCAGAAAACTACCTCTCAGCGTAAAATTTAAATGTGATATTCGTTTTCAGCATACCCGAAAATCTATCAAAGTCGTCAATTTAAAGGTGAGTTTTTGAGTAGAAAGAAGGTAAAAAAAAAAAGACCAAATTATTTTTCAAAATGTGGCATCCTTACGTGTGGTGTGTCGTGAATTGTTGCATACAAAAAAGCTGATGACGAGATTTACCGATTGTCTCTGGAAGGCATGGAACCCAGTGTAATGTTTGATTTGTGAGGTGTAACTTAAAAGTTTCTCTTTTTTGTTGTTTTTTTTTTTTTTACTCGGGGGGATCACCGCTTATCAATACGTGTAGGGCACTCAGCGATGAGAGTCAATGAGTGTTAGGTAGATGGTGAGACAACGCGATCAGTTATGGTGGAACTTGATTATTTAAAGGAACAGTAAAACAAAAAAACTTATTTACACTAGATTTCAAAACGACAATGTTATAGTCAACTGGGAAGCAACCATACAGTATTATGTTTCACAGACGGACACTTCTAGGAAAGAAACTCTGCTCATGAAATTTTCATTCCGTTTTAGACACAGCAAGGTGAATTTATGATAGCTGTGGCTAGGCACGTTTGAAAAATAAAATTTCATTTATAATAGCTCTACATATGTACTGAGCACTTTTGAAAATATAATTTCATTTATAATAGCTCTAGATATGTATTGAGCACTTTTGAAAATATATAAAGAATTCACTTATAATAGCTCTGCATATGTATTGAGTACTTTGGAAAAAAAAATAGGTTTTTAATTCATTTGACCTTATTTAATTAATATAATACATATGTATGTATATATATATATATATATATATATATATATATATATATATATATATATATACAGTGGCGTACCTATGTAAAATGGCGCCCATGGCAAAGTTTGAATGTGCGCCCCTTCTTAATAATTTATACCTTAGATATATCTAACTACTAATTTTAATTTTTGTCAAGCAATTTTGGCGCCCATGTCAGAGTGGCGCCCATGGCACGGGCCATGCCTGCCATACCCTAGATACGCCACTGTATATATATATATATAGAGAGAGAGATGGTTTGAGCAATACGTAAACATTATTTACAAGACATTAAATGCATTCTAAGCATTCGGCGAACATTTTCTTTTTAGGCCACTATCTATATATATTACCTGGTGCGACCTTGTCGATCTAGAGCTTCCTCATAAGCTGGAGGTCACCCAAAGTACTCCAAGGGGTGAGGGTAGCAACGAATACAGATGACCATAGTTGTTTCAAACTTCGACAGGCCATCTCTTTGGATAAGTCAGTGAGCCACTTGTTCTGGAAGAACCACATC
>NC_136520.1:5089788-5142288 GCF_053919585.1 Euprymna scolopes | reverse complement strand
TCGTAAAACCTTCTACGGCTGGTTGTCAAAATTTCTTTTGGAGAAATGCTTACTGATGCATTATGGTCAGTTTCTTTCTTTTAGTTTCATAAAATAACCAATTGTAGAACACTTAATTGTATGCAAAATGTGTTTGGAATTTAAAAAACAGTTCACATTTTCCAAAATTGATAATCTTATTAATACACAACAAGAAAAACATTTGTTTTTTTTACATTTTTGTTTATTACCATATATACCTGTGTATAAGTCGACAGTAGATTCTAGACAAATTAAATGGTTCGTCTCATGGCTTTTTCTTGTCCAGATAATTTGGGTTTTTTTTTTTTTGTAAGACATTTTATAAATTGTTTCTCAGCATCTGCAAGCGATAATACATGCATTTACGCAAGTGTGGTCTAATCCAACCGAGAGATCTTTTTAAGATTCTGTCCCTTTAAGTGCTATTGTTTGTATTTCTTTTGCACTTGTATACATGCATTTACGCAAGTGTGGTCTATTCGAGTTTCATATATAGAACCAACCCGCTGCACACTTACATGCAACAAATGCAAATGTTGCTAATCAGACATTCTGATCAATTACATGCTGTAGATTCCAGGCGCAATTATTGTTTTTAGACATAATTTATGTCACGTACCATAATAACGTAAACGCATACATTGCACGAGCCGTAATATACCGTAATAATGTGAATGCATGTATTAAGTGCCATTAAATGGTTTCATTAAATAATTGTTATTAAATTGTTAAAACTTTTTGAACTTGGGGGAGAATGACTTATAGTAAAAACTACATTTCCTAATGTACTAAAAAAAACAAAAAACCAACAACAATCTCACCGAATACATTATATCGAACTCAGACCTATAGCAACATCTAGAGAGTGAACATGGCAAGAGTTATTCCAACACTTATTAAGCCTTCCATTGAAAAAAACGCGTATGTGCTTACATGCTGGCAAACACACTGCAGTGGCGTTTGACAGGAGTGCGATTAATTACTAGGATTACTGGCACAAACAAAACTGACATTTTTTATGTTACTAGTGGGGGTGGCCGGCATTGCCCGGGTGTTTGTAGGTGTAAAAAAAAAAAAAAAAGTTTTGGTAGACAGATAGGCTCGAACCCCAATCCCTGAGGCTAAAGCGAAAAAAAAAGAAAAAAAAAAAAGAAAAGTCCGACAATTTACCATGACGCGAAGAAGGCAGAGATGTGTAAAAGGTTAAAATTAAATGATTAAAAAGTTGACTGACAGGTGCGTGAATTTAATCACGTGATAGGGGAATGAAATCCCGCACTTAACTTTGGCTGTGAGGCAGTTTTTTTGTTTTTTTTTTGGTTTTGTTTTGTTTCCCTAAGATGTTGGGGGAGAAAACCAGCTCCCCACAAAAAAAGGGGAGTGTCCAAATGAATAGCAATTGTCTGATATGACGGTTTTCAGTGCATTGATCAAAGCTGATTGCTTTCTGGACGTCCCCGGCGGGGAAACCGAGCAACTGCCTTCGCTCCATCAGTTTCACTTTATTTATACTAAAAAGCCAAACAAACACGTGACAGAACGGAAGAGCGCAAATTTTATAAAAGTCAATCAAAATAAATGTAGAGACGACGTCCTTTCGCAAATCGTAGATATTATGATCTAGGGGGTATATAAACAGTTCTAAGAAATAGTACCCTCCCCCTCCTGGAGAACCCCCCGCCCCCCCAAAAAAAAGCATTTGCTAGTCATACAAAAATGGGCACGCCACTTTTACTTTATATATATATATATATAGTAAAAAATAATTATATATATATATATATATATATATAATTATTTTTTACTATAATAATTAAATACCTATAGACACTAGTGTTTCATCCTTTCGGGAATCTTCAGTGCAGGGTGTCACGATTAATACCAGTCGAACGATTTGAACCCCGCAACACGAGACATCTCTGGCTCGATTAGCGGAGACCTAATCCATTCGGCTACCATTAACCGCGTGAAGTAACGTTGAATTTAAACATCTTAATTTTTTAAATGTTCATTTACGTCAGTCAGACAGTGATCTAATCGTTATACGATGATCTATGCATAAGAGCTAAATTGACCGACTTTTAATTCAACTGAAAGTGCTCAACGATAAGAAACGAATTTCTTAAAGGGGCTGTCATAATTATTTTTTACTATAATAATTAAATACCTACAGACACTAGTGTTTCATCCTTTCGGGAATCTTCAGTGCAGGGTGTCACGATTAATACCAATCGAACGATTTGAACCCTGCAACACGAGACATCTCTGGCTCGATTAGCGGAGACCTAATCCATTCGGCTACCATTAACCGCGTGAAGTAACGTTGAATTTAAACATCTTAATTTTTTAAATGTTCATTTACGTCAGTATATATATATATAAACTACTTAATTTACTCACATAAAATTAATATACGAAAGTATAGATTTATGCGTAAACTTTAAGTATTTACTTCAAAAGTGCTCAATATGTAGGTAGATAGGATAAAATGTATATGCCGATTAAGCTACACAGAATATTCCGCATTTCATCCACTCTAGGACGCGGAATATTCAGTGTAGCTTAATTGGCATATACATTTTATAACTTACTATATATATATAGATGATTGACTGCAGAGTCGCTCTTTCACAACATTTCCAAAAACATTACCTATGTATATAAGTCGACCCCCCCCCCCCAAAAAAAAATTTAAATTGTCTCCCAGAAATTCGTTTAATATATGGTAAGTAGATACTATTGCTTTTAACTGAAATTCAATATTTCGGATTTTGTTCTAATAACGAGGAGGCACCAAAAAAATGGTATTACTGATTCCACGTAACAACAAAGAATCATTGTATCCTTCAGAGTTCTTTGACCTTCCTGTAGAAATCCATTACAAAAAAGTCCATCAATGAAATAATCAAATTATAAACAAAACAAAAAAGGGGTGCCCGTCCAGAATTCAACCTTTATGTACATACTTGTCACCGAACGAAAATGTCACATTCCGAAAATCACGTAATTGTTTCTAAGAAAATCAAATTTTATGAGAAAACGAGAACCGTGTCTCACTCCGCCATATTTAAAATTTATCACTAGTTACCTCTGCCTTAACAAACTCTCCAGAAACAGAGATCAAAATAAGCTTTGTAATGGCTACAATTTGCTATTAATTGCTAAAGATCGTTAAAAAAAAAAAAAAAAATACGTGATGAATTTATGTGATTTTTAGAATATGACGTCTTCGTTCTGTGACAAGTATGTACATCATAAAGATTTTTCTGTATTTTTTTTTTTTTGTTTTGTTTAAATAAGTGTAATTCTAAATAAGAACCTTCTTTTCTGTAAAATTTCACATTTTGCCCCCATCCTCTCTTGCCTACTTTGTGTAAAATGTAAAAAAGAACTTTTTTTAAAATTATTTTTTCGGTACTTATCCAACATACGAACCATGTTGTATAATAATGTTATTGGGAAATCCATTCTTAACATGCGGAGGGAGTTTTTTTTATAACTATTCTGTACTTATTAATTTATTTATTGCGGACTATTATCCTCGTCTTTTTTAGTTGCTTCACATGGTTTCGGCCAACTATTTTTCTGGGCTCCGTCAGGTTGCTAACCGCGACGGGATAGGAACTCCGAATCTCCTAACTGCATTCTCAGCAATTACTGCCTAGGCAGTTACCACCTGACGAAGGCCAGAGGAATAGTTGGCCGACACATTGTGAAACAACTAAAAAAAAAAAAAAAAAGATGAGGATAATAGTCTGCAATTAATAAATGATACTCATCTCAATAATGAATTCTAATTAAATAATATATACTAGCAGGACCTGTGGAAATTCCACAGTGGACTCTTTCATATGTAATATATTGATGTTGGCATTTTTGTGTATGTTCAGCATAAATGGAGACACCCTGATATTATTGTAGTTCTTTTGTTAAAACTGCAAAAGTATATATCTAAGCCTGGCATAGCCCAGTCGTAAAATATGCTTAAATATGATATTTTTAATTTATACAGATTTCGTATATATTACTA
This sequence comes from Euprymna scolopes, assembly GCF_053919585.1. Lineage (NCBI taxonomy): Eukaryota > Metazoa > Mollusca > Cephalopoda > Sepiida > Sepiolidae > Euprymna > Euprymna scolopes. The sequence goes on along the minus strand of NC_136520.1, from coordinate 5,138,237 downwards.
TAAGAGTCAATTTTCGATCCATTCTTATGTATTATAAACCTGTGATTTCAAAAATAAAAAAATATATTCATACGGCTTGCGTGCATCAGCTTGAATCGAAATCGAAACCAAAACTTATGAAGAAAAAAAGAATGTATGTATATATAACTTGAGTTCTTTCAGCTATAATCGAAACCGAAACCAAAACTGATGAAGAATTCTTGGTAAAATTATTTATTACAAGAAATGGAAAGGCATAACAATTAAATGACAAACACTCGGAAGAAAAAAAAAATAAATGTGATACAGAAAATAACACGCTATCGTATTAATATATAGATTAAAATATGGTACTCATGCAGACAGTGATCCAGACATAACTCAGCGCACGTGCACGCCCGGCTTTCCTCGGAACATGACGTCAACAACAGCCGGAGTAAGCCGAGCGTCGCCGAGGAAATTAAGCTATCTGACGTAACATAAAGCTGAGCCAATTACAATGTAGCATGATGGTTTTCAACACGACGCGCGTTCACACGAGTTGAAAATTCAAACCAGCAGGCGACAATTTGGAAGAGGAAGAAAAGAAAACAAATTAGTAAAAAAAGAAACCATTTCGTACTTTCACGTCAGAAAAAAAAAAAACATGAATTTTACAGCCTTAAGTGAGCAGCTGAAAATACCAGCTGGAGTCTTCGATTTTGTCAAGAAAAAATTTACTGGCACGGATGAAAACTTGTGCACCATGTGGACACAGGTGTAATCTTATTATAAGAGGAAAGGTAAGCAATGGCTAGCCTGAAGGTGTCAGGCTTACCAAATGTCGAACCTTTACATCATCCAGACCGGTAACTTTTTTGGCAAGTCCAGACTGACAATTGCCATCATAATTAAAATCATCTACTTGTGGGCGTTCGAGTGAGCAAGACAGAAAGACCTCCAGCACAAATGCGGAATACGATCTACGCACACACACACACCATTAATAAAACAACGGTATGAGGAAACAACAACAATATCTTTTTTAATATGAAAAAAATAAAAATAAAACTATCCCACCCAGTTTCGTTTCAACTTTTCTAGTTCTCAGGTTTTTCCTTGAAAAAAAATAAATAAAAAAATAACACCAAAAAAAAAACAAAAATAAATTGTTTTAAATTTTTCTTGAAAAAAAAAAAAAAGATTACAAAAAAAGAATTCCTTGAAAGTATTTATTTGACTTACCTCTAAACCTTTTCTCAAACAAAAAAATCTTTAACATTATTTATTTTAAAATATATATATATATAAATATATATATATATATATATATAGCAAAAAGAAAACATTGTTATAACATTTTTCTTTACAGTTAATAGAACTTAAAATTTAAAGTAAGTTTTCTTTTTTTTTGTTATGCTTTCATCAGTGACGCTCAGCTTAATTTCCTCGGTGACGCTCAGTTTACTCCGGCTGTTGACGTCATGTTCTGGAGAAAGCCGGGCAGACTCTGAGTTACGTCTGGATTACTCTCTGCATGAGTATCTAAAATATTTTATGTACCAAAAACAGTTTTTCATGAAACTATTTAAAACAATGTTGTCAAAAAAATAATTTATTTAGAAAAAGGAACTGTCATTTAATATATAGATATATATTTTTTTAGATTTAATGTTTTTATTAAAATATTTTATGTACAAAACCAGTTTTGTTTCGGTAATAGCGTGTTGCTAACTTCGAGGTTTCATAACCTATGCATCTGGGCTTTTGTTTACATGTTATAGCAATTAGTAGTAGCAATAATATTTTAATGAACGGAGACATCAACATCTCTCTCTCTCTCTCTCTCTCTCTCTCTCAATAAACAATGAAAAAAACAAATAACTGCTCAATTTTTTGTCCCCGCCGGCCAAGAGATGTGTGTTATAGTTTTTTTATTACGGAATAACTTAAAATCAATGATTTCTTAACAATTTTTGAAAAATATAACCCTAAATTTTATAAAATTAAAAACACATATGAGAACACGCTATTCGAATGCTGCCTTGAGCGTTCATAAATGTGTATTCTGTAATTAATGTATATTCCGGAATTAAATCTTAAATCTTAACCAATCAAATTTGCCGGAAAGCGTGACACAGAAAAGAATACACACACTATCGTATTAATATATAAATTCTGTACTTTCATCTAACAATTTAACAAAAGATGCCATGAAAATTGAACTTAAAAATTCAATTTAAAAAATACCACAGTTCATATTCTGCATAAATACTTTATATATATATATATATATATATATATATATATATATATATCTACTTTCTTCTCATTGCAGGGGATGTGACACAAGGTGTGTGTGACTGTAGATGGGGGGGTCAAGCAAGTGCCCGTGAAAGAGATTTTCCTGTATTTCTTTTTTCTTTTTAATTAAATTGAATTCTGAACTTGCAAAAGCAGATATTGAGTTGCTGCTGCTGCTTCTTTTTCCTTTTTTAAATACTAGCTGTCCCCTGCCAGGATTGCCCAGTATTAACAAATGTATTAATGTTATGAGATTTTGAAGAGTGTATATCAACGAGCCAATATTGGAAAACAAGAGCTCTACACAGCAGATTGATTTATTTGATGTTTGATGTAAAATGCTGCTGCTGCTGCTATTGTTTTGTTGGCCATTATTAAAAGTTGTAACGAATTTTAAAGAATTCCAAATCAGAAATGTAATTATAAATATTGCCGACGATTGTGAAGGCTTTCCAATAAACGAAAAACGAGTGAAATAAATGTTACCAAAGGCAATTTTCTATCTACCACAGTAAATTTTTTTTTTTTTTTTTTTTTTTTTTAATATTTTCATCTTGAGTTGTATCTTCTGCTTGGTACAGATTGCGAACCAACGTGACTTATTTTTTGTCATTTCTTCCGATCCAGGGCAAGTTGTTTAATGGACACCCAACTGATGAGAGATGTCCAATCAAAAAAATTTTTCTCTCCACCTTCTTGGCTTTCCTCTGCCTCTTTTACCTTCTAACGTACCCTCAAACCATAACTTTGACAGGCCAGTGGTTGCTCGTTTGACATGGCCAAAAGGTTCAAGGGTTTTACTTTTGATTTTATTTGTTGAGCCATGTTTATAATGTTTATAAACTCTTTATGGCTATCATTGGCAATAGAATCACAGATGATCTTTATTTGTGTATCCTCGATTCCCAAGCGGCTTATCAACCTGGAAGGGAAACAGTCAGACAGAAACCGTTATGCATCATTTTTATCAATTTGACAGAAGCTTTTGATAGTATCAAATTAGATAAACTTTGGTCAATTTTAGACAAAATCTCTTCCAACAAAAACTACATTAAATATTTTAAGTGTTTTTTTATTAAATATATATATATATATATATAATGAATAAATGATAAAAAAACTATATTCCAAAGTTCATATGTTAACCATCTTACAATTTATTCCTTTAATTCAGTTGACATTTACAATTCTTGACAGCACAAAATCAATCACTTAATTATTAAATCAATCAGTGAATCTATTATGCCTTTAACTCATCAGAAGAAATAGCAACAATCAATCCGTCAAAAGGAGATGAATTCAAAATGGAAACATATTATAAGGTATTTAGCTTCTCTTCCAATTTTCGGATTTTAATCATGTCAAAACGCACTTTATTTCCTTTTGATTGATTGATTGTTGCTATTTCGTCTGATGAGTTAAGGGCAAAATAGATTCTCTGATTGATATAATAATTAAGTGATTGATTTTGCGCTACGAAACAGATACTGTCAAGAATTGTAAATGTCAACTGAATTAAAGGAATAAATTATAAGATGGTCAACGTCATGAAATTTGGAATATAGACTTGTCATTCATTCATTATATTACTCTGTATTACATTGAGCTTCTTAAATAAGGATTGGTATATATTAAAAGAAAATATTTCTACAGAAATACATACATATATATATATATCCCCGAATCAATTAAATTAAATTAAATCCCCGAAACAGTGTTTCATGGTAAACAACTGATGATCCCTTGAAAAATAAATTATTGGTATTATAGTAAATTCGAGAGCGAGTTGATGCAGTGATTGCAGGTGATTAAATGACTTACTGACTAGATGGTTTTCTAACGAATGATAAAAAATATTTTTTTGTATAGTTTTAAAGGTTAAAAACTTCAAAGACTATATATATATACATATATATATATATATATATATATGACAAAAAGTCTATATTCCAAAGTTCAAGATGTTTATTATTTCTTTCATGTTAAAATGTTCAATTCTTGACTGCACTTATTTTGTAGCACAGAAACAATCATAATCATCATGTCATCATCAGAAGAATGAGAACTGATTAACTTTAAAAAGAAAAGAAAAGAGATTCGGCATGATTTCTTAAATAAATCAAGATTGTTTATTCCGAAAGCCGTTTTTCTACATTCTCCTTTCCTTTTTTTTTTTCTTTGTGTTCATCAACCCAAAACAACCTACCGTAGTAAATTCATAAACTTTACTTTTTATATTTATTTCTTTTTTTGGCAAACGTTTTTTTTTCTCTTGTTTTTTGGGTTTATTTTTTTTTTTTGTTCCTATAAAAGTTGTTTTTTTAAACAAAAATATATATTTTTTTTTTTTGTGTATGGAAAATTACTTTGGCCTTTTTGACACACAGAAGCCGAAAGGCGTAAAAAGTGACGTATATAATGATCAAAATGCACAGCACAGTTTTGATCGAGAATCGCTCGGAGAAAAAATATCAAAAATATAATTGATTCCATCGAAAACTTAATACACGAAGAACTGAATGGTTCAACAGTTTGTATACGTATATATTTGTATCTTTAATACAGTGTCTAAACTTGATAGTCACACTGTTTAATATAATATATGTGTTTACTTTACAAACTGTAAGTCTCTCAGTTCTTTCTTTAAATGCACACACACATACACTCACACACACACATATATATATATATATTTACAATGTAACCTAGCGTCGTTTAACAAATGATAATCTACTTTTTTTATTTTTTTATTCTAATGCATTTATATAGCCTTTAAAAGGGTATTTTTCTACGCCATAAACCAGCATAGTATAAACAACCTCCCCATGTTAAGAACGGCTTCCGGAATAAACACCCCCAACCTCCCCCTGTTATGAATGGCTTCTGAGGTTGCAGGTGTTTATTCCGAACGCCATTCTTAACATGAGGAGGTTGGAGGTGTTTATATTACGCTGGGTTAGGTCGTAACATTATACCTAACCTCTTTACTTTTTTTTCTTCTTCTTTCAATTTTTGCTCACTCGGTATAATCCAGCAGTTTGAAAAAAAAAAAATGCCTGATAGTGGAAGCCAGATTATTACATTTTGGGCCACAGTAGCCAGTGTCCACTATTTTCCAGGAATTGCAGTGGCCACCAACAACAACCGCATTTAACTTTGTTTTTGAGAGAGGTCCTATAATGATTCTGTTCTGGATCTGTCATGCTTCTATCAGGCAACGCCGGTTAACAGGTCCTACTAGTATATATATATATATATATATATATATATATATATATATATATATAAGTGACCTTGTCTGTGTGTGTGTGTGCGACACGTCTCTAGCAAGCTATTCTCTGAATATTTGATCTACAGACTTGAAACTTGATATATAGAGTATTTGGACTTCAGGATCACTTTCGATTTGATTTTTAACCTGTAAAAATAAATGCCAAGGGGTCAAAATTGAAGTAAAACAGTTGATCTTGGCAGAACTAAATAGACTATCATCTGAACGTGCATACATTTTTAGCCAGGCAATAAATTGCCCAGACGTTGACAACGAAGACTGAAGTGCTGAATAATGACTAAGGCTGGAATGCTGAATGTCTTGATTCTGATTCCAGCTTATGGCACCAAAGTCATGTTTTTAACTTTTGAAATCATTATTATATATATATATTGGGTACAATATCATAATGAATAGAGAGTTTGCTTTATAATTATAAATACGACATCTGCATGAATCAAAATATGTTCTAGCTTATTTTATGATCAGGCAAAACCGGGCGGCCTGCTAGTATATATATATATTTATATATATATATTTATATATATATATATAAAATAAATTCCACAGCCAAACAATGTCGCAGCCCACAAGAGCCATGACAGTCAAAGAACCGGAAGTCCAAGACTCGAGTTTTGCCCTTATTTGGGCTCATCAGTTAGACACATCCGAACTCAGGATTCGAAACCCGAGCCTCTTGCATGCAAGGCAAACACTCTACCAACTGAGCAAACACCCTCTCTCTCTCTCTCTCTCTCTCTCTCTCTCTATATATATATATATATATATATATATATATATATATATATATATATTTTAAGAAAAATAGAAAAACCGAATGAAATTATTAAAAAAGACAGTTTTTGAATCCTACCCATGTCGGGAAGGACAAAACATATGTGTGCGACATGGGTAGGATTAAAAAACTGTCTTTTTCGCACGATCTATGACTTTTTCTTTTCTTACATTTTTATTTCAATTATCCTGAAGATGTCCTCTGAAATAAGGACGAAACGTTGATTTTTTAATAATTTCATTCGGTTTTTCTATTTTTCTTAAAACATAACGTCAACCACCGCTGGTATTTTTTCATTCCTTATACATTATATATATATATATAACTGAGCAAATATATATATACATATATATATATATATATATATATATATATATATATATATATCTCAACATTTATTTAGAGATCACGTATTCGTACAACTATATGTAATAAAACAATGCTGTCCACCTACTTTTGGCTCACTCTGTATGTGTGTAAGTGTATATATATATATATTTACACACATATGTATATGCATACACATATACACACTATATATATATATATATATAGTGTGTGTATATTTGCATGTATATATATATATATATACATGCACATATATATATACATGCACATATACACATACACTATATATATATATACACACACTATATATATATATATATATACATACATACACACACACTATATATATATATACATACACACACTATATTTATATATACATACATATACATGTATGTATATACATACACATATACACACACTATATATATATACATACACACATGTATATATACACACTATATATACATATATGTATATATGTACACATATATATATATACACACTGTATATATACACACATATACATATATACATAATCACACACGTTCACATATACATATATGTAGTCAGTATTTACAAAAGATAGAAGCTGATTATGTTTTTCTCATTTTTTTTATGTAAAAAAAAAATGTTTTCGTTTGACAGTCATTTTAATGAATTTTAATGAATTTTAATGAATTTCATTTTCTTGAAAAGAAAGCAAAGGCACATGATTAGCTCAAAATTTGATCAAACAAAAACATTTTATCTTCCATTTTTTTTTTCCTCGTTTGACCATTTTTATATTTTGACAGAAATTGTGTGGATAGTTTTTTTTTTTTTTTGTCTCATTCTCTTTTTGTTTCAAGGCTTATCACCTGCTGGTACCGCCATACCTTTCAGAAGGCATTTATGACCCGTGACATACCTGACAGTTTTTATGAAAAACTATCCTTTTTTTTTGTAAGCAATTCAAATTTATCAACACTGCCCAACGTTTATTCATACGCGTTTATTATAGACTATCTTTTAACAATCTCTCTCTCCATTTTTTGTTTCTATCCCCTCTCTTTCTTCTTTCTGTTCCTCTTTCTTTCTTTTGTGTTTCTTTCTCCTCTCTCTTTCTTCTTCTTTCTCTCTTTTTATGTTTCTTTCTCGTACTCCTTCTTTCTCTTTCTCTCTCTGTTTCTCATTTTCCCCACTCTCTCAGCCTCTTCTCTCTCTCTCTCTCTCTCTCTCTCTCTCTCTCTCTCTCTCTCTCTCTCTCTCTCTTCCCCATATAAATACAAATAAATTTATCTACATGGCTTGTTTTCAAACCCTATCTGAACGTCCACTTAGAAAAAAAAATATTTTTGTCGTTCAGCCAAGGGAAAACATTTTTTTTTTTTTAAACACGTCTCTGATCAAAAAAGAAAAAAAAAATCATTGCAAACTTTTTTGTAAAATTTATGCAACAACACTTTCAACATCGACATCATCAATTCAAAATCTCTCCCCTAGCTCTCTCAAAAATCTGATTATGGCCCTTGGGGGATGAGGATGGGGTCTATTTACCTAGAATTCACCACATTATCTTTAAATGTGAGATGGGAATACAGGTCTTACCGATCACTTCTATTTCTGAATCCCATTTCAAGTTCAGTTCCCTTTTATCCTCTACGAGATAGTCACATGCTGGTTTCTATCTCTTGTGTACACCAGCCACAGAATGCAGTGTTCAAAAACTTTTTAAAAATATTCTCTTCATTGCTTATCATGTAAAAATACAGCAGTTCGAAACCTTTTTTTTTTTTTTAAATTTCAACCGTGCCACCTTCAATCCCCATTGTGCTCACCATGAGCCATTCATCATCATCATCATCATCATTTGTTTGTAAAATTTGCTTTCCCTGTTTCCCTCCCCGTCCTCAAAACATTTTACCCGTTTGTACATATCTAAAGAAAAATTATTGTCATTGACTGTTCCGCGTCATTTTTCAGAAAATAAAACACATTTTAAGCAACGATGAATTGTTTTTATTTCTTTTTTTTTTTTAACAAAATTTTTAAATGAATTTTTATTGTTGTATACAAAGTCTATGACGTCATAATTCAATCATGATCATGTGATACTAACTAAATCTTTTGAAGTCATGTTAACCTGAGGCCATCTAAATGGTTTTGTCATCCTAAAAATAAGTAATAGTCTGAGGGAGCTAGGTCAGAAGAATATGCAGGATGGGGTAAGATTTGCCATCTAATCTCTCCTAGGATATCTTTGGTCAGTGGTGCAGTGTAAGAGACGATGCATTATCATGATGGAAGATGTCTCCCTTTCTGTTAACTAAAGACGGTCATTTTTGGGGTCAAAATGAGTGCGAAAAATGCAGAAAAAGAATAGCCCTAGGCAACAAATTTTTTAACTTTTTGAATGTCATCTAAACTTCTTCAACTGATTTAGAGTATTTTTGCATTGTTGAACCAGAAAATGGCATCTACTTCAAGTTTTTGTGCTGGGTTAATTTTGAAAAAAAAAAAAAAAAAAAAAATCAGATCTTGTGACAAAATCGATTACATTTTTTGTGGGATCATCAGCTGATTTTTGTCAACACATGTCATCTTAAATATGTTTGGAAGAGAATAAAATATGGTTTGCCAACAACACATATTGATTACCTGATAGAAACAAACATCGATTACTGTAATGTGATACAAACGTCATGCACTCCCCGATGCCAAAGCATCGCAACCCCATCATTGTGCATTTTGTGGATTTTCTTCTTTTTTTTTTTAGCATGGGAGTCACCACTTATCAAGAGCCAGAAGCCACTCGGGGATAAGGGTTATTGTGTGTATAGTAATCAATGGGATAATATCATAGTAATCGTTAGTAATGGAGATTTGATAAAGTGTCTTACTTAAGGGGGCGGTTCATCAGGAATTTGTTTATGCTGGACTTGAAGGCATCCAAGTTGTAGTCAGGTGGGAAACAGGCAAACGGAAGAGAGTTCTACAGGCATGCATTTCTAAGAAAGAAGTTTTGTTCATGGAATCTACGTTTTGATTTAGGCACATATAAAGAATGGGCAAAAATTATTCAGAGTGGTTTCAGCTAGACGGGTGCTTTTCGCGAAAGATTGGCGAGGTGGGACGAGAGATTGAAGCTCAGACGAGCACTTGCCATGGAAATAACGATAAATCAAAGACAGGCTCGCAACGTCTCTTCTGTGGGAAAGAGGTTGCAGGGAAGAGAAAAGGGCGTCCTCCACTAGGTCACAAAGTCTATTTTGTAGTCTGTCAAGGCAGGATAGGCTGTTTTTAGCAGTTCCTGCCCAGCAGCAGTACTCCATCCTTGGATTTTATGTTCTCTTTCAATTCTCTCCTCTTGGCAATGATCATCGTGGTTTTCACATTGGCATATGCGGGTTCACAAGTGTAAAACAAAATATATCAAAATGAGAGAAAGAAATAACGCAACTCCATCGTTAAACATGTATTAAAGTCGATTGGATTTAGCGTGTGACACAATCTACTCTATCTGTTGAGGCTTTCTGTTCATTGTCAATTCATTTCGGCTGGTTCAATCTCTCTCAGGAGCATATGATCTGCTTCCTCGTGCATCCAACGCTAGACTCAGACTCAGACTGATTGTTCTAAAGACTGTCTCCTCATTAATAACATAGTGGCGTTTATATAATTCTGCCAAATTTTCTAGACTCAAGTATCAAAGTGTCAGTTATGAGATATGGCTGTGATTTTTTAATCACATAAACAATTCTGACATGCAACTCGCATAAATTTGCTTCCGACAAAGTCTGTGTAAACATTTCCACTGTGTGAAAGAAATTTTTGTTAGAGCTGACGTTAAATTTGAAACTTCAAAACTTTCACCCCGCGCTTTTCCTCCCCTGGAAAACATATAATAAAACATTCCTACCTTCCAGAGATTGAAATCCAATTAGAGGAGACCAAACCTGACCTATTGAATTTCTAGCCCACTCAAACAAAACAGATGACATGGGGAGGTACTGTCATGATTTCTCGATTGCTTATAAACTAACACAAATTGTTCATGACCCATATGACGAACAGTATGATGCGGAGTATATATGGTCATAACATAGGGTGACCTTCCTCCCAAATAAAAAATGAGAACTTTTGAACAATTTAATAAAACCAAAAAATTATTTTATTTATTGAAACCATAAAACGTGATGGTATTTTCATTTATGAAAAATATGTCACGTCTCCTTCTGCATGAATGGTTCTTAGAAATCTGCTGTAGAAATTGCTCATCGACTGCTGAAACATCACAGATTCTGTTTTAACTCATCCAGATGACGAGGGGAGGTGCTGTCAAGATTTCTCGATTGCTTATAAATTAACACAAATTGTTCACAACCCATATGACACACAATTATTCATGAGGAACTGAAGATTTGCACGAAATTTGTCCAAAGGGTGCTCAGAGATCAGAAAGAAAAATGTTATCATGGCAGCAGGGAGATCAATTCAGATTCCATAGTTCTTGATACTCTTGTGGCCTGCGATAAAAGCTAAATCTACTGCTATGACTCAGAGACCAAGAGACAGAGTTCCCAGTGGAAGCATGCTGGCTCTTCCAGGCCTAAGAAGGTCAGACAGAGCAAATCCACTCAGATGATCCTTTTTTTTTTTTTTTGACAGCACAGACATGATCTACAAACACTGGGTTCCCACTGGACAGACAGTCAACAAGGAATACTATGTTGAGATTTCAAGGGAGTTCAGGAAGAGTTTCAGTTGGAAAAGGCCAGCATTCTTCAAATCGGGTCAGTGGCATTTCCACCAGGGCACTAAAATATCTATTTAACTTTGTTGAGAAAAGAAATTAATCTTTCCCAAACCAAAACATACCCTATCCTTCCTCTGGGCATATGGGACATCTTTGGCCAAATATCAATACTCTCGATCACGCCTAACCCTTAGCTTATAAACAACGTAATTTGTCGCTGTCCAGGTCCGTGAAAATACTGTTACACGGATTATCGTTATTTCCACGGCAAGTGCTCATCTCAGCTCCAATCTCTGCCTCCCCCCCCTCGCCAATCTTTCTTGAAAAACAGTCGTCTAGCTGAAACCACTGTCAATAACTTTCCCCACTCTTTAACTGTGCCTAAATCAAAACATAGATTCCATGAACAAAGTTTCTTTCCTAGAATTGCACGCCTGTGGAACTCTCTTCCGTTTGCTTGTTTCCCAGTTGACTACAACTTGGTTGTCTTCAAGTCCAACATAAACAAATTCTTGATGAACCGCCCCCTTAAGTAATCCAATCTACCAAATTTCCATTAATAATGACTACTACTATATTATCCCATTGATTACTGTAGTACACTCAATAACCCTTATCCTCGAGTGGCCTCAGAGCCTTGATAAGGGGTGACTCCTATGAAAAAAAAAAAAAAAAACTATTAGAATAAAAGGGCTCCCAGCATCTAGGGATCTCAACAGTGAAGAGGTGGGATTTTGCTGCTTTTCAGGTTTGTAGGATGTATATTCATCAGGAGGGTACACGTACAATGAGTTCATCAGAGCACATTCTATTAAAATACTTGCAAAACAGGGATGCAGCATTGTGGGGATGGGACAGGGGTTAGATGTTGAATAACAGTGTGGGACACATTAGATATGGGGGACTCTTTTTTTGGACCCTGTCTGAGAAACTAGTGGTAGATGCACCAGTCCAGATGCATGGGTGAATGGTGGCTTTGTGGAGGTATAGGATACTCTTAGATGCGAGTAATTTTCTAGCACGATAAAGGGAACCCACTTTCTTTGCAGCAGCCTTGTCAATATCCTCAATAAATTGTTCCAATATTCAATGTTATAAATTATAAGCCGAGGAGTTTGAAGGATGAGCTCTCAAGTAGGGTAGTCATGGCAATCAGAATGAAAATATTGTATTCCAAAAATCATGTAAATTGAACAAGTAGATTTTTTTTTTTAACTAGGAAAAATAGTTTTACGTTTTTTAGTGATTAATAGTATATCGTAGCCATTACAAGGCTGATTTTGTTCTCTTATTTCTGGAGAGGTTGTTAAGGGGAGGTAACCAGTGGTAAATTTCAAAGTTGTGGATCGAAACCCATCATGCTGACTCTCCCATAAAATTTAATTTTCTTAGCTAAGAAAAAAAGAAAGAATTACTTCATCATTTACATAATTTTTGGAACATGATATTTTCGTTCCATGATGAGTACGTACATCATAAAGATGTTTCTGTGTTTTCTGTATTTTTTTTATTTTTTTGTAATTAGGTTGAACACTGCACTTGCACCCACCCCCCTTCTTTTTTTTTTTTTTTAACTATGAGGGTCGTTCCAAAATTAAAGCCTCCTATTTTTTAACTCAAAAATAGGAGTGGTATCATTAAAACAAGTGACCTTTTGTGCGCCAGGAATTTTGCTACATAGTCACCAGCATTCTCAATGCACTTTTGCCAGTGATGAATGATGGCTGTGTATGGGCGCCTGGAGCACGCGTTGTTATACACGGGTAGTTCCACAAGTAACGCTTTCAATTCTCTTCTATTTTTTTTTTGTTAACTTAGGAAGTTGAAAAGCTAGGAAGATGAGAGTAGTCCCATTAAAACGAGCAACGTCTTGTGCTCCAGGATTTATTCTTCTACATAGGCATCACCATTCTCAATGCACTTTTGCCAGTGATGAATGATGGCTGTGTATGGGCGCCTGGAGCACGCGTTGTTATACACGGGTAGTTCCACAAGTAACGCTTTCAATTCTCTTCTTTTTTTTTTTTTGTTAACTTAGGAAGTTGAAAAGCTAGGAAGATGAGAGTAGTACCATTAAAACGAGCAACGTCTTGTGCTCCAGGATTTATTCTTCTACATAGGCATCACCATTCTCAATGCACTTTTGCCAGTGATGAATGATGGCTGTGTATGGGCGCCTGGAGCACGCGTTGTTATACACGGGTAGTTCCACAAGTAACGCTTTCAATTCTCTTCTTTTTTTTTTTTTGTTAACTTAGGAAGTTGAAAAGCTAGGAAGATGAGAGTAGTACCATTAAAACGAGCAACGTCTTGTGCTCCAGGATTTATTCTTCTACATAGGCATCACCATTCTCAATGCACTTTTGCCAGTGATGAATGATGGCTGTGTATGGGCGCCTGGAGCACGCGTTGTTATACACGGGTAGTTCCACAAGTAACGCTTTCAATTCTCTTCTTTTTTTTTTTTTGTTAACTTAGGAAGTTGAAAAGCTAGGAAGATGAGAGTAGTACCATTAAAACGAGCAACGTCTTGTGCTCCAGGATTTATTCTTCTACATAGGCATCACCATTCTCAATGCACTTTTGCCAGTGATGAATGATGGCTGTGTATGGGCGCCTGGAGCACGCGTTGTTATACACGGGTAGTTCCACAAGTAACGCTTTCAATTCTCTTCTTTTTTTTTTTTTGTTAACTTAGGAAGTTGAAAAGCTAGGAAGATGAGAGTAGTACCATTAAAACGAGCAACGTCTTGTGCTCCAGGATTTATTCTTCTACATAGGCATCACCATTCTCAATGCACTTTTGCCAGTGATGAATGATGGCTGTGTATGGGCGCCTGGAGCACGCGTTGTTATACACGGGTAGTTCCACAAGTAACGCTTTCAATTCTCTTCTTTTTTTTTTTTTGTTAACTTAGGAAGTTGAAAAGCTAGGAAGATGAGAGTAGTACCATTAAAACGAGCAACGTCTTGTGCTCCAGGATTTATTCTTCTACATAGGCATCACCATTCTCAATGCACTTTTGCCAGTGATGAATGATGGCTGTGTATGGGCGCCTGGAGCACGCGTTGTTATACACGGGTAGTTCCACAAGTAACGCTTTCAATTCTCTTCTTTTTTTTTTTTTGTTAACTTAGGAAGTTGAAAAGCTAGGAAGATGAGAGTAGTACCATTAAAACGAGCAACGTCTTGTGCTCCAGGATTTATTCTTCTACATAGGCATCACCATTCTCAATGCACTTTTGCCAGTGATGAATGATGGCTGTGTATGGGCGCCTGGAGCACGCGTTGTTATACACGGGTAGTTCCACAAGTAACGCTTTCAATTCTCTTCTTTTTTTTTTTTTGTTAACTTAGGAAGTTGAAAAGCTAGGAAGATGAGAGTAGTACCATTAAAACGAGCAACGTCTTGTGCTCCAGGATTTATTCTTCTACATAGGCATCACCATTCTCAATGCACTTTTGCCAGTGATGAATGATGGCTGTGTATGGGCGCCTGGAGCACGCGTTGTTATACACGGGTAGTTCCACAAGTAACGCTTTCAATTCTCTTCTTTTTTTTTTTTTGTTAACTTAGGAAGTTGAAAAGCTAGGAAGATGAGAGTAGTACCATTAAAACGAGCAACGTCTTGTGCTCCAGGATTTATTCTTCTACATAGGCATCACCATTCTCAATGCACTTTTGCCAGTGATGAATGATGGCTGTGTATGGGCGCCTGGAGCACGCGTTGTTATACACGGGTAGTTCCACAAGTAACGCTTTCAATTCTCTTCTTTTTTTTTTTTTGTTAACTTAGGAAGTTGAAAAGCTAGGAAGATGAGAGTAGTACCATTAAAACGAGCAACGTCTTGTGCTCCAGGATTTATTCTTCTACATAGGCATCACCATTCTCAATGCACTTTTGCCAGTGATGAATGATGGCTGTGTATGGGCGCCTGGAGCACGCGTTGTTATACACGGGTAGTTCCACAAGTAACGCTTTCAATTCTCTTCTTTTTTTTTTTTTGTTAACTTAGGAAGTTGAAAAGCTAGGAAGATGAGAGTAGTACCATTAAAACGAGCAACGTCTTGTGCTCCAGGATTTATTCTTCTACATAGGCATCACCATTCTCAATGCACTTTTGCCAGTGATGAATGATGGCTGTGTATGGGCGCCTGGAGCACGCGTTGTTATACACGGGTAGTTCCACAAGTAACGCTTTCAATTCTCTTCTTTTTTTTTTTTTGTTAACTTAGGAAGTTGAAAAGCTAGGAAGATGAGAGTAGTACCATTAAAACGAGCAACGTCTTGTGCTCCAGGATTTATTCTTCTACATAGGCATCACCATTCTCAATGCACTTTTGCCAGTGATGAATGATGGCTGTGTATGGGCGCCTGGAGCACGCGTTGTTATACACGGGTAGTTCCACAAGTAACGCTTTCAATTCTCTTCTTTTTTTTTTTTTGTTAACTTAGGAAGTTGAAAAGCTAGGAAGATGAGAGTAGTACCATTAAAACGAGCAACGTCTTGTGCTCCAGGATTTATTCTTCTACATAGGCATCACCATTCTCAATGCACTTTTGCCAGTGATGAATGATGGCTGTGTATGGGCGCCTGGAGCACGCGTTGTTATACACGGGTAGTTCCACAAGTAACGCTTTCAATTCTCTTCTTTTTTTTTTTTTGTTAACTTAGGAAGTTGAAAAGCTAGGAAGATGAGAGTAGTACCATTAAAACGAGCAACGTCTTGTGCTCCAGGATTTATTCTTCTACATAGGCATCACCATTCTCAATGCACTTTTGCCAGTGATGAATGATGGCTGTGTATGGGCGCCTGGAGCACGCGTTGTTATACACGGGTAGTTCCACAAGTAACGCTTTCAATTCTCTTCTTTTTTTTTTTTTGTTAACTTAGGAAGTTGAAAAGCTAGGAAGATGAGAGTAGTACCATTAAAACGAGCAACGTCTTGTGCTCCAGGATTTATTCTTCTACATAGGCATCACCATTCTCAATGCACTTTTGCCAGTGATGAATGATGGCTGTGTATGGGCGCCTGGAGCACGCGTTGTTATACACGGGTAGTTCCACAAGTAACGCTTTCAATTCTCTTCTTTTTTTTTTTTTGTTAACTTAGGAAGTTGAAAAGCTAGGAAGATGAGAGTAGTACCATTAAAACGAGCAACGTCTTGTGCTCCAGGATTTATTCTTCTACATAGGCATCACCATTCTCAATGCACTTTTGCCAGTGATGAATGATGGCTGTGTATGGGCGCCTGGAGCACGCGTTGTTATACACGGGTAGTTCCACAAGTAACGCTTTCAATTCTCTTCTTTTTTTTTTTTTGTTAACTTAGGAAGTTGAAAAGCTAGGAAGATGAGAGTAGTACCATTAAAACGAGCAACGTCTTGTGCTCCAGGATTTATTCTTCTACATAGGCATCACCATTCTCAATGCACTTTTGCCAGTGATGAATGATGGCTGTGTATGGGCGCCTGGAGCACGCGTTGTTATACACGGGTAGTTCCACAAGTAACGCTTTCAATTCTCTTCTTTTTTTTTTTTTGTTAACTTAGGAAGTTGAAAAGCTAGGAAGATGAGAGTAGTACCATTAAAACGAGCAACGTCTTGTGCTCCAGGATTTATTCTTCTACATAGGCATCACCATTCTCAATGCACTTTTGCCAGTGATGAATGATGGCTGTGTATGGGCGCCTGGAGCACGCGTTGTTATACACGGGTAGTTCCACAAGTAACGCTTTCAATTCTCTTCTTTTTTTTTTTTTGTTAACTTAGGAAGTTGAAAAGCTAGGAAGATGAGAGTAGTACCATTAAAACGAGCAACGTCTTGTGCTCCAGGATTTATTCTTCTACATAGGCATCACCATTCTCAATGCACTTTTGCCAGTGATGAATGATGGCTGTGTATGGGCGCCTGGAGCACGCGTTGTTATACACGGGTAGTTCCACAAGTAACGCTTTCAATTCTCTTCTTTTTTTTTTTTGTTAACTTAGGAAGTTGAAAAGCTAGGAAGATGAGAGTAGTACCATTAAAACGAGCAACGTCTTGTGCTCCAGGATTTATTCTTCTACATAGGCATCACCATTCTCAATGCACTTTTGCCAGTGATGAATGATGGCTGTGTATGGGCGCCTGGAGCACGCGTTGTTATACACGGGTAGTTCCACAAGTAACGCTTTCAATTCTCTTCTTTTTTTTTTTTTGTTAACTTAGGAAGTTGAAAAGCTAGGAAGATGAGAGTAGTACCATTAAAACGAGCAACGTCTTGTGCTCCAGGATTTATTCTTCTACATAGGCATCACCATTCTCAATGCACTTTTGCCAGTGATGAATGATGGCTGTGTATGGGCGCCTGGAGCACGCGTTGTTATACACGGGTAGTTCCACAAGTAACGCTTTCAATTCTCTTCTTTTTTTTTTTTTGTTAACTTAGGAAGTTGAAAAGCTAGGAAGATGAGAGTAGTACCATTAAAACGAGCAACGTCTTGTGCTCCAGGATTTATTCTTCTACATAGGCATCACCATTCTCAATGCACTTTTGCCAGTGATGAATGATGGCTGTGTATGGGCGCCTGGAGCACGCGTTGTTATACACGGGTAGTTCCACAAGTAACGCTTTCAATTCTCTTCTTTTTTTTTTTTGTTAACTTAGGAAGTTGAAAAGCTAGGAAGATGAGAGTAGTACCATTAAAACGAGCAACGTCTTGTGCTCCAGGATTTATTCTTCTACATAGGCATCACCATTCTCAATGCACTTTTGCCAGTGATGAATGATGGCTGTGTATGGGCGCCTGGAGCACGCGTTGTTATACACGGGTAGTTCCACAAGTAACGCTTTCAATTCTCTTCTTTTTTTTTTTTGTTAACTTAGGAAGTTGAAAAGCTAGGAAGATGAGAGTAGTACCATTAAAACGAGCAACGTCTTGTGCTCCAGGATTTATTCTTCTACATAGGCATCACCATTCTCAATGCACTTTTGCCAGTGATGAATGATGGCTGTGTATGGGCGCCTGGAGCACGCGTTGTTATACACGGGTAGTTCCACAAGTAACGCTTTCAATTCTCTTCTTTTTTTTTTTTTGTTAACTTAGGAAGTTGAAAAGCTAGGAAGATGAGAGTAGTACCATTAAAACGAGCAACGTCTTGTGCTCCAGGATTTATTCTTCTACATAGGCATCACCATTCTCAATGCACTTTTGCCAGTGATGAATGATGGCTGTGTATGGGCGCCTGGAGCACGCGTTGTTATACACGGGTAGTTCCACAAGTAACGCTTTCAATTCTCTTCTTTTTTTTTTTTGTTAACTTAGGAAGTTGAAAAGCTAGGAAGATGAGAGTAGTACCATTAAAACGAGCAACGTCTTGTGCTCCAGGATTTATTCTTCTACATAGGCATCACCATTCTCAATGCACTTTTGCCAGTGATGAATGATGGCTGTGTATGGGCGCCTGGAGCACGCGTTGTTATACACGGGTAGTTCCACAAGTAACGCTTTCAATTCTCTTCTTTTTTTTTTTTTGTTAACTTAGGAAGTTGAAAAGCTAGGAAGATGAGAGTAGTACCATTAAAACGAGCAACGTCTTGTGCTCCAGGATTTATTCTTCTACATAGGCATCACCATTCTCAATGCACTTTTGCCAGTGATGAATGATGGCTGTGTATGGGCGCCTGGAGCACGCGTTGTTATACACGGGTAGTTCCACAAGTAACGCTTTCAATTCTCTTCTTTTTTTTTTTTTGTTAACTTAGGAAGTTGAAAAGCTAGGAAGATGAGAGTAGTACCATTAAAACGAGCAACGTCTTGTGCTCCAGGATTTATTCTTCTACATAGGCATCACCATTCTCAATGCACTTTTGCCAGTGATGAATGATGGCTGTGTATGGGCGCCTGGAGCACGCGTTGTTATACACGGGTAGTTCCACAAGTAACGCTTTCAATTCTCTTCTTTTTTTTTTTTTGTTAACTTAGGAAGTTGAAAAGCTAGGAAGATGAGAGTAGTACCATTAAAACGAGCAACGTCTTGTGCTCCAGGATTTATTCTTCTACATAGGCATCACCATTCTCAATGCACTTTTGCCAGTGATGAATGATGGCTGTGTATGGGCGCCTGGAGCACGCGTTGTTATACACGGGTAGTTCCACAAGTAACGCTTTCAATTCTCTTCTTTTTTTTTTTTTGTTAACTTAGGAAGTTGAAAAGCTAGGAAGATGAGAGTAGTACCATTAAAACGAGCAACGTCTTGTGCTCCAGGATTTATTCTTCTACATAGGCATCACCATTCTCAATGCACTTTTGCCAGTGATGAATGATGGCTGTGTATGGGCGCCTGGAGCACGCGTTGTTATACACGGGTAGTTCCACAAGTAACGCTTTCAATTCTCTTCTTTTTTTTTTTTTGTTAACTTAGGAAGTTGAAAAGCTAGGAAGATGAGAGTAGTACCATTAAAACGAGCAACGTCTTGTGCTCCAGGATTTATTCTTCTACATAGGCATCACCATTCTCAATGCACTTTTGCCAGTGATGAATGATGGCTGTGTATGGGCGCCTGGAGCACGCGTTGTTATACACGGGTAGTTCCACAAGTAACGCTTTCAATTCTCTTCTTTTTTTTTTTTTGTTAACTTAGGAAGTTGAAAAGCTAGGAAGATGAGAGTAGTACCATTAAAACGAGCAACGTCTTGTGCTCCAGGATTTATTCTTCTACATAGGCATCACCATTCTCAATGCACTTTTGCCAGTGATGAATGATGGCTGTGTATGGGCGCCTGGAGCACGCGTTGTTATACACGGGTAGTTCCACAAGTAACGCTTTCAATTCTCTTCTATTTTTTTTTTGTTAACTTAGGAAGTTGAAAAGCTAGGAAGATGAGAGTAGTACCATTAAAACGAGCAACGTCTTGTGCTCCAGGATTTATTCTTCTACATAGGCATCACCATTCTCAATGCACTTTTGCCAGTGATGAATGATTGCTGTGTATGGGCGCCTGGAGCACGCGTTGTTATACACGGGTAGTTCCACAAGTAACGCTTTCAATTCTCTTCTATTTTTTTTTTGTTAACTTAGGAAGTTGAAAAGCTAGGAAGATGAGAGTAGTACCATTAAAACGAGCAACGTCTTGTGCTCCAGGATTTATTCTTCTACATAGGCATCACCATTCTCAATGCACTTTTGCCAGTGATGAATGATTGCTGTGTATGGGCGCCTGGAGCACGCGTTGTTATACACGGGTAGTTCCACAAGTAACGCTTTCAATTCTCTTCTATTTTTTTTTTGTTAACTTAGGAAGTTGAAAAGCTAGGAAGATGAGAGTAGTACCATTAAAACGAGCAACGTCTTGTGCTCCAGGATTTATTCTTCTACATAGGCATCACCATTCTCAATGCACTTTTGCCAGTGATGAATGATGGCTGTGTATGGGCGCCTGGAGCACGCGTTGTTATACACGGGTAGTTCCACAAGTAACGCTTTCAATTCTCTTCTATTTTTTTTTTGTTAACTTAGGAAGTTGAAAAGCTAGGAAGATGAGAGTAGTACCATTAAAACGAGCAACGTCTTGTGCTCCAGGATTTATTCTTCTACATAGGCATCACCATTCTCAATGCACTTTTGCCAGTGATGAATGATGGCTGTGTATGGGCGCCTGGAGCACGCGTTGTTATACACGGGTAGTTCCACAAGTAACGCTTTCAATTCTCTTCTTTTTTTTTTTTTGTTAACTTAGGAAGTTGAAAAGCTAGGAAGATGAGAGTAGTACCATTAAAACGAGCAACGTCTTGTGCTCCAGGATTTATTCTTCTACATAGGCATCACCATTCTCAATGCACTTTTGCCAGTGATGAATGATGGCTGTGTATGGGCGCCTGGAGCACGCGTTGTTATACACGGGTAGTTCCACAAGTAACGCTTTCAATTCTCTTCTTTTTTTTTTTTGTTAACTTAGGAAGTTGAAAAGCTAGGAAGATGAGAGTAGTACCATTAAAACGAGCAACGTCTTGTGCTCCAGGATTTATTCTTCTACATAGGCATCACCATTCTCAATGCACTTTTGCCAGTGATGAATGATGGCTGTGTATGGGCGCCTGGAGCACGCGTTGTTATACACGGTAGTTCCACAAGTAACGCTTTCAATTCTCTTCTTTTTTTTTTTTGTTAACTTAGGAAGTTGAAAAGCTAGGAAGATGAGAGTAGTACCATTAAAACGAGCAACGTCTTGTGCTCCAGGATTTATTCTTCTACATAGGCATCACCATTCTCAATGCACTTTTGCCAGTGATGAATGATGGCTGTGTATGGGCGCCTGGAGCACGCGTTGTTATACACGGGTAGTTCCACAAGTAACGCTTTCAATTCTCTTCTTTTTTTTTTTTGTTAACTTAGGAAGTTGAAAAGCTAGGAAGATGAGAGTAGTACCATTAAAACGAGCAACGTCTTGTGCTCCAGGATTTATTCTTCTACATAGGCATCACCATTCTCAATGCACTTTTGCCAGTGATGAATGATGGCTGTGTATGGGCGCCTGGAGCACGCGTTGTTATACACGGGTAGTTCCACAAGTAACGCTTTCAATTCTCTTCTTTTTTTTTTTTGTTAACTTAGGAAGTTGAAAAGCTAGGAAGATGAGAGTAGTACCATTAAAACGAGCAACGTCTTGTGCTCCAGGATTTATTCTTCTACATAGGCATCACCATTCTCAATGCACTTTTGCCAGTGATGAATGATGGCTGTGTATGGGCGCCTGGAGCACGCGTTGTTATACACGGGTAGTTCCACAAGTAACGCTTTCAATTCTCTTCTTTTTTTTTTGTTAACTTAGGAAGTTGAAAAGCTAGGAAGATGAGAGTAGTACCATTAAAACGAGCAACGTCTTGTGCTCCAGGATTTATTCTTCTACATAGGCATCACCATTCTCAATGCACTTTTTGCCAGTGATGAATGATGGCTGTGTATGGGCGCCTGGAGCACGCGTTGTTATACACGGGTAGTTCCACAAGTAACGCTTTCAATTCTCTTTTTTTTTTTTGTTAACTTAGGAAGTTGAAAAGCTAGGAAGATGAGAGTAGTCCCATTAAAACGAGCAACGTCTTGTGCTCCAGGATTTATTCTTCTACATAGGCATCACCATTCTCAATGCACTTTTATTCCAGGATTTATTCTTCTACATAGGCATCACCATTCTCAATGCACTTTTATTCCAGGATTTATTCTTCTACATAGGCATCACCATTCTCAATGCACTTTTATTCCAGGATTTATTCTTCTACATAGGCATCACCATTCTCAATGCACTTTTATTCCAGGATTTATTCTTCTACATAGGCATCACCATTCTCAATGCACTTTTATTCCAGGATTTATTCTTCTACATAGGCATCACCATTCTCAATGCACTTTTATTCCAGGATTTATTCTTCTACATAGGCATCACCATTCTCAATGCACTTTTATTCCAGGATTTATTCTTCTACATAGGCATCACCATTCTCAATGCACTTTTATTCCAGGATTTATTCTTCTACATAGGCATCACCATTCCTCAATGCACTTTTATTCCAGGATTTATTCTTCTACATAGGCATCACCATTCTCAATGCACTTTTATTCCAGGATTTATTCTTCTACATAGGCATCACCATTCTCAATGCACTTTTATTCCAGGATTTATTCTTCTACATAGGCATCACCATTCTCAATGCACTTTTATTCCAGGATTTATTCTTCTACATAGGCATCACCATTCTCAATGCACTTTTATTCCAGGATTTATTCTTCTACATAGGCATCACCATTCTCAATGCACTTTGATTCCAGGATTTATTCTTCTACATAGGCATCACCATTCTCAATGCACTTTTATTCCAGGATTTATTCTTCTACATAGGCATCACCATTCTCAATGCACTTTTATTCCAGGATTTATTCTTCTACATAGGCATCACCATTCTCAATGCACTTTGATTCCAGGATTTATTCTTCTACATAGGCATCACCATTCTCAATGCACTTTTATTCCAGGATTTATTCTTCTACATAGGCATCACCATTCTCAATGCACTTTTATTCCAGGATTTATTCTTCTACATAGGCATCACCATTCTCAATGCACTTTTATTCCAGGATTTATTCTTCTACATAGGCATCACCATTCTCAATGCACTTTTATTCCAGGATTTATTCTTCTACATAGGCATCACCATTCTCAATGCACTTTTATTCCAGGATTTATTCTTCTACATAGGCATCACCATTCTCAATGCACTTTTATTCCAGGATTTATTCTTCTACATAGGCATCACCATTCTCAATGCACTTTTATTCCAGGATTTATTCTTCTACATAGGCATCACCATTCTCAATGCACTTTTATTCCAGGATTTATTCTTCTACATAGGCATCACCATTCTCAATGCACTTTTATTCCAGGATTTATTCTTCTACATAGGCATCACCATTCTCAATGCACTTTTATTCCAGGATTTATTCTTCTACATAGGCATCACCATTCTCAATGCACTTTTATTCCAGGATTTATTCTTCTACATAGGCATCACCATTCTCAATGCACTTTTATTCCAGGATTTATTCTTCTACATAGGCATCACCATTCTCAATGCACTTTTATTCCAGGATTTATTCTTCTACATAGGCATCACCATTCTCAATGCACTTTTATTCCAGGATTTATTCTTCTACATAGGCATCACCATTCTCAATGCACTTTTATTCCAGGATTTATTCTTCTACATAGGCATCACCATTCTCAATGCACTTTGATTCCAGGATTTATTCTTCTACATAGGCATTCCACATTCTCAATGCACTTTTATTCCAGGATTTATTCTTCTACATAGGCATCACCATTCTCAATGCACTTTTATTCCAGGATTTATTCTTCTACATAGGCATCACCATTCTCAATGCACTTTTATTCCAGGATTTATTCTTCTACATAGGCATCACCATTCTCAATGCACTTTTATTCCAGGATTTATTCTTCTACATAGGCATCACCATTCTCAATGCACTTTTATTCCAGGATTTATTCTTCTACATAGGCATCACCATTCTCAATGCACTTTTATTCCAGGATTTATTCTTCTACATAGGCATCACCATTCTCAATGCACTTTTATTCCAGGATTTATTCTTCTACATAGGCATCACCATTCTCAATGCACTTTTATTCCAGGATTTATTCTTCTACATAGGCATCACCATTCTCAATGCACTTTTATTCCAGGATTTATTCTTCTACATAGGCATCACCATTCTCAATGCACTTTTATTCCAGGATTTATTCTTCTACATAGGCATCACCATTCTCAATGCACTTTTATTCCAGGATTTATTCTTCTACATAGGCATCACCATTCTCAATGCACTTTTATTCCAGGATTTATTCTTCTACATAGGCATCACCATTCTCAATGCACTTTTATTCCAGGATTTATTCTTCTACATAGGCATCACCATTCTCAATGCACTTTTATTCCAGGATTTATTCTTCTACATAGGCATCACCATTCTCAATGCACTTTTATTCCAGGATTTATTCTTCTACATAGGCATCACCATTCTCAATGCACTTTTATTCCAGGATTTATTCTTCTACATAGGCATCACCATTCTCAATGCACTTTTATTCCAGGATTTATTCTTCTACATAGGCATCACCATTCTCAATGCACTTTTATTCCAGGATTTATTCTTCTACATAGGCATCACCATTCTCAATGCACTTTTATTCCAGGATTTATTCTTCTACATAGGCATCACCATTCTCAATGCACTTTTATTCCAGGATTTATTCTTCTACATAGGCATCACCATTCTCAATGCACTTTTATTCCAGGATTTATTCTTCTACATAGGCATCACCATTCTCAATGCACTTTTATTCCAGGATTTATTCTTCTACTAGGCATCACCATTCTCAATGCACTTTTATTCCAGGATTTATTCTTCTACATAGGCATCACCATTCTCAATGCACTTTTATTCCAGGATTTATTCTTCTACATAGGCATCACCATTCTCAATGCACTTTTATTCCAGGATTTATTCTTCTACATAGGCATCACCATTCTCAATGCACTTTTATTCCAGGATTTATTCTTCTACATAGGCATCACCATTCTCAATGCACTTTTATTCCAGGATTTATTCTTCTACATAGGCATCACCATTCTCAATGCACTTTTATTCCAGGATTTATTCTTCTACATAGGCATCACCATTCTCAATGCACTTTTATTCCAGGATTTATTCTTCTACATAGGCATCACCATTCTCAATGCACTTTTATTCCAGGATTTATTCTTCTACATAGGCATCACCATTCTCAATGCACTTTTATTCCAGGATTTATTCTTCTACATAGGCATCACCATTCTCAATGCACTTTTATTCCAGGATTTATTCTTCTACATAGGCATCACCATTCTCAATGCACTTTTATTCCAGGATTTATTCTTCTACATAGGCATCACCATTCTCAATGCACTTTTATTCCAGGATTTATTCTTCTACATAGGCATCACCATTCTCAATGCACTTTTATTCCAGGATTTATTCTTCTACATAGGCATCACCATTCTCAATGCACTTTTATTCCAGGATTTATTCTTCTACATAGGCATCACCATTCTCAATGCACTTTTATTCCAGGATTTATTCTTCTACATAGGCATCACCATTCTCAATGCACTTTTATTCCAGGATTTATTCTTCTACATAGGCATCACCATTCTCAATGCACTTTTATTCCAGGATTTATTCTTCTACATAGGCATCACCATTCTCAATGCACTTTTATTCCAGGATTTATTCTTCTACATAGGCATCACCATTCTCAATGCACTTTTATTCCAGGATTTATTCTTCTACATAGGCATCACCATTCTCAATGCACTTTTATTCCAGGATTTATTCTTCTACATAGGCATCACCATTCTCAATGCACTTTTATTCCAGGATTTATTCTTCTACATAGGCATCACCATTCTCAATGCACTTTTATTCCAGGATTTATTCTTCTACATAGGCATCACCATTCTCAATGCACTTTTATTCCAGGATTTATTCTTCTACATAGGCATCACCATTCTCAATGCACTTTTATTCCAGGATTTATTCTTCTACATAGGCATCACCATTCTCAATGCACTTTTATTCCAGGATTTATTCTTCTACATAGGCATCACCATTCTCAATGCACTTTTATTCCAGGATTTATTCTTCTACATAGGCATCACCATTCTCAATGCACTTTTATTCCAGGATTTATTCTTCTACATAGGCATCACCATTCTCAATGCACTTTGATTCCAGGATTTATTCTTCTACATAGGCATCACCATTCTCAATGCACTTTTATTCCAGGATTTATTCTTCTACATAGGCATCACCATTCTCAATGCACTTTTATTCCAGGATTTATTCTTCTACATAGGCATCACCATTCTCAATGCACTTTTATTCCAGGATTTATTCTTCTACATAGGCATCACCATTCTCAATGCACTTTTATTCCAGGATTTATTCTTCTACATAGGCATCACCATTCTCAATGCACTTTTATTCCAGGATTTATTCTTCTACATAGGCATCACCATTCTCAATGCACTTTTATTCCAGGATTTATTCTTCTACATAGGCATCACCATTCTCAATGCACTTTTATTCCAGGATTTATTCTTCTACATAGGCATCACCATTCTCAATGCACTTTTATTCCAGGATTTATTCTTCTACATAGGCATCACCATTCTCAATGCACTTTTATTCCAGGATTTATTCTTCTACATAGGCATCACCATTCTCAATGCACTTTTATTCCAGGATTTATTCTTCTACATAGGCATCACCATTCTCAATGCACTTTTATTCCAGGATTTATTCTTCTACATAGCATCACCATTCTCAATGCACTTTTATTCCAGGATTTATTCTTCTACATAGGCATCACCATTCTCAATGCACTTTTATTCCAGGATTTATTCTTCTACATAGGCATCACCATTCTCAATGCACTTTTATTCCAAGAATTCCCTAAAGATACCAAGATGTAAGAAAGTGTTACATAGAGTTATCATTGAAGTTATCATTGAAGTTATCATTAGAGTTATCATAGAGGGGCACCAAGTTGACGTTTGGTGTATAACATTAAAGAATTCCGGGTGCGTATGATCGTCTAGTTTCATATGCGGTTGTGTGTGTTCATATCTAATTGCTCATATACTTTTGTGTGTGTGTGTTACATGCATTTTCTTCGACATACCTTACTTCATGTGTCGTCGATGTGATCCATCTGGGATTCATCTTCTCTTGAGCGGGAGACTGGTACCTGTTAGACGAAGATTTATCACTCCAAGACGATGAATGGGTTTTATAGTTTTTTATTTACCTCCCAGATGTCGACACAGAATATGGAAGTAAATCTTGCTTGCTTTGAACACGTCAGCGTCCCCCACTCCCAGTGAAGGGGAGGGAACAGCTATTAAGCCGTCTGTCTTCTTCAAAGCCCAAATCCAGTCTCACAGATCTAGCCAACCTAACCACGTCACTCATACGTAATCTGGTCAGCTGACCCGCGGTTCTGGTAAACGTGTCTACACTCCACGTTTACTCACCTCTCTCTCTCTCTCTCTCTCTCTCAATCCATTCTATAATAAAAGCCTTGTACTCTAATAGTTTCTTCCCCAGAACTGCTAGACTTTGGAACTCCCTTCCAGATTCCTGCTTTCCCAATGATACTGACATGCAGAAGTTCAAGTGTAATGCGAACAGACATCTAGCTGCTCAACTCCCTACATAGTACCCCTGCAACTTATGTCCCCGATATTAGTCCCCTACATCAAAGTTGCACTGTGCCTTGTTTGGGGTGAAATTATAATAAATTTTTTTTTTTAAATTGAATGAGGCATTTCTGCTTGTGACACACGTTCATGACAGGGGTTGTTTTCTTAGAGTCTCACACCCTCAATATCTGCAACAGAAAGATGAAACTTTCAGGTCATAGATGCATAAGTTCAGTCATCATAACAAGCAATTTGCGATCCCTATTGATCTATTCGGGCAGAATGAAAGAATAAGAGGCATTATTTCCGGAACACCCCTCGTACTTTGAAATGCAGAAAAACTCGAATAAATGTTTTGGAACAAAGTAAACGTTGCCAACAGGAAAATCACAAGTATAATGATGGCCGCGGCTAAATTGAAAGTGCTTCTCTAAAAGATATCGATTGGGTTTTTGAGCGCCATTTTTGTTGAGTCTGTCTGCTCTTCGGGAATGTTCGCTGATGAAGCAGAAAGTCCGGCGACATATTTTCAGAGGATTTCCCTTTCGAATGCCGATCGTTCGCCGTTCAGTTTATCGCGCCATATCATCTCGTCCGGTGAGAGCCGTACAAATATGGCCGAGTCTCGTCTGCATTTTTTTTTTTTTCAGCTTTTATTTATTTATTTAGCTTTATTTATTTTTTCATTCAATGCGACGTTGACTACTCAGTATTAAGCATCGTTCGACACTGCCGAACCCACAGACATAAACGCTAAACATTGTCTTCGATATTATTACATCGGAATGGATTGGTGCAGCTGCAGCTCAGTGGTAACGGCAAGGGGCAATCGATTCAGAGTCTCTGGCGCTGGCGCTGGCGCGGTCCCTGGTTTAGGTAGAGTTCATCTTGGAGCGTCTTTGGGGTTCGTATTGCAATCCACAGAGGTCAAAAAAAGTTGTCAAAAAAAAAAAAAAAAAAACACATGCACATTTTTTTTTTTACAGTAAACACAAAATGATGACGTAGCTGAAAGTGCGCAAAATGTTGGTGATTTACACAAAAATTTGAACCTCCCTAGTTAGACTAACAAATAAATGTTCCTATTTACTTACTTCACCACGAGGGCAGAGTAAGACACAAGGTCGGTTTTTAATGTAGGGAAAAAGGGGCACTCTGGAAAGGAACAAAACTAAAAATTGCCTCAATCAAGAAGGATTTCTCCTGCATTGATCGAAGTCAGAAAAAGTGAAGTGTAGTATTAGAACTGATACTACACTTTGATCCTAGCGAAAAAGGAACAAATAAATGTTATCAAAGGAAAGATAAGTTATTTTTCTACCTAACTGGATAATTTTTCCTTTTAGTGTTTTTATTTAATGTAAAATGTTAGGTACGGGCAATTTAATGGCTACTTCCGTATGGGCATGGTTTTTAACGCCGGTTAATCCTAATATTTTTTTTTAATTTTCGAGTACTTTTTTATTGTATTTGAAAGATTATAGCTTAAAGTTGATTTCTCAAAGAAAAAAAGTGTGTGAAATAAAAAATACATGGAATAATTTTATCTCAAATCTGAAAAGTTTCACGTAAAAATTCATAATGACAAAAATCACGTTTACATTTTTCTGGCAAGGAAAATATAAGTTTTCTGGAATTATATCCAAGTTAAGTATTAAGTTAAAGTCTTAAGATAATGAATTAATACAATAAATGTACTTAGCTTTTGCTAAAAAAGTAATAATTATCCAAAAATGTATCACTGGTTGGAACGAGACTTGCTTATCGTATCCAAACAAACTCTGGCGGCAATATTCAAATATGTATGGAAGGACAAATTAGACATAATTAATGTCTTTATTTAACATTATTCTGGCATACTGAGCGACTTTTTTTTCTTCTTTTTTTGAGTCGCAGACTTTCCTTCCTTCATTTAAAAATGCAGAAAAGTTAATTAAATTCATTAATTATACTACTGACAATTTATTCTTTGAAAAAAAAAAGTTAGCACCATTATTTATTAATATTAATACAGAATTACAATTGGCGAAGAAAACAATTTATAATTATTGAAAAAATTACACACTAAAAAAATACAGACTTACATTAAAATTTATCATAATGTTTACGTGAAATTCAAAGTTCATAAACACAAACAGGCGGGTAGTTAAAAAGAGGAGGAGGGTGGGCAAAACAGACTAGTTTTCTTTTCAACTCTGCGCATCCGTACTTACCGACATGGAACGTTCGTATAATTTTTGCCATTTTTTAATTAAACTATTTTTCTATGTTCCTGTTTTTCGATTTAATTTTTTTTACTTTATTTTCCAAGATTAGATGAACATTATTTTACGTTGATAATTATACGTTCTTGCGTGCAATGGAAATATTAGAATCTTATATGTAAAGATTACGTCAAAAATGTAAGCGTAAAAAAAAGTAGAAATAATTTTTGTAATCATTTTTTGTATGAAAATATTAAATAAACAATGCTTAATTCAATTATAATATTGGTAGTTCGAGAAATTAATTTTTATTCGAGTTATATCGATTTCATTAATACAGATATCAGGGGCTTTTTTCGTAATGTTCCTGTAAAAATAATTTATTTTAAATTTAATTGCTACAAATTACGATGTAAATAAACCTAAAAAAAAGCAAAAATAAATTCTTGCGTTTTTTATTTACGACTGAAAACCATAACTTTAGTAAAGGTATTTTTGTTTAAACAAAATAATAAATTTTTACTCAGATTTAAATAAAAATAATTTGTTCATTATATTCCGCGATCATTATTTGATAAATACTGAACATTTCATTAAAATTGGTTGATTTCCTGATTTTTTGTGAATTTTTAAGTAAACGGAAGGGTCAAAAATGTTTATACATTTTGAGCATCGGCATTCATTTTGCACGCACCTATAAAATGTTTATTCGGTTCGAAAAACAAATAACATTGAACGCTACCGGAGAACAACAGAAAACAAAAAATGGCCTCGATGTCTCTTTACATCTTTGAAGTCTCGATAATCACTTACAACAACATGGTCATCATGTTCTTCAAAAGTAATGCCTGCTATTTTTTTTTATTCCTCCCTAATGGATCAGAAGGGGTTGCAAATTACATTGTTTTGATGACTGACCTGAAAGTTTCACCTCTCTTGTAGATACTAATAGTGTGAGACTCTAAGAAAACAATCCCTGTCTTGAACGTGCATCAGAAGCAGAGATGCATCATTCAATTCCTGGCATCAATGATGATGACTATGTAGAAAAATAAAATATAAAATAAAATAAAAAATAAAATCAAATTAAAAAATAAATTTTTTTTTTAAATAAAATAAAAAATAAAAAATAAAAAATAAAAATAAAAAAATAAAATAAATAAATAAAAATAAAAAATAAATATAAAAATAAATATAAAATAAAATAAAATAATAATTAAAATTAAATTAAAAAATAAATTTTTTTTTAAAAAAATAAAATAAAAAATAAAAAAAATAAAAAAATAACAATAAAAAATAAAATAAATAAAAATAAAAAAATAAAAAAATAAAAAGTAAAAATAAAATATAAAATAAAATAAAAAATTAAATTAAATTAAAAAATAAAAAATTTTTTTTAAATAAAATAAAAAAATAAAAAATAAAAATAAAAAATAAAATTAAATTAAAAAATAAAAAAAATTTTTTAAATAAAATAAAAATAAAAAATAAAAATAAAAAATAAAATAAATAAATAAAAATAAAAATAAAAAATAAATATAAAATAAAATAAAAAATAAAATTAAATTAAAAAATAAAAAAAAAATTTTTTAAATAAAATAAAAAAATAAAAAATAAAAATAAAATAAATAAATAAATAAAAATAAAAATAAAATTAAATTAAAAAATAAAAAATAAAAAATAAAATAAATAAATAAAAATAAAAATAAAAAAAAAAAATAAATATAAAATAAAATAAAAAATAAAATTAAATTAAAAAATAAAAAAAATTTTAAAAAATAAAATAAAAAAATAAAAAAATAAAAAAATAAAAAATAAAAAATAAAATAAAAAATAAAAATAAAAAGTGCATTGAGAATGATGGTGACTATGTAGAAAAATAAATTCTGGGACACGAAAGGGTCATACGTTTTAATGGTACGACTTCTGTTTTTATAGCTCTTCAAATTTTTTAGTTGAAAAAAAAAATGGGCTGGTGCATCTGGATAAGTTCAAAAAAGAGTTTTCAATCTAATATATCCCACCTTGTCAACTAAGCTTGAATCCCTGTCCCATCACCACAATGTTGCATTCTGTGCCTGTTTTACAAGTATTTTTATGGAATGTGCTCTGATAGACTCGTTGCACTTGTGCCCCCTCGACGTACATATCTCCGACAAATCAGCTTAGCAACAAATTCTCACCCCTTCACTGTTGAGATCCCTAAATGCCAGAAAGCTTTCTACTCTAATAGGTTCTTCCCTCGAAGAGCTAGACTTTGGAATTTCCTTCCTGCTACCTGCTTCCTTAACTGTACTGATATGCAAAAGTTTAAATGTAATGTGAACAAACATCTTGTTAATCTTTCCTATGTATGGTCCCAAATAGTAGCCCCTTACGTCCAAGTGGCGATATCCCCTGTTAGGAGTGAACGTGAATAAAAGAAATAGGGGTGTTGTATGTATATATCATGAGAGGAATCGGCTTAGTGAAGATGTCAGAGGTGGCCGCAGAGTGGGATTGGGAAAACAGAGAAAGAGATAGAGACAGTGAGAGTTAGAGATAAAAGTTATAATAAAAATGTGTTACACTTTTAGCCTGGGCAACACCACTTAGCCTTGCTAGCATTTAATAAAACAAAAACGTTTGTATAAAAACCAGTAGTCAATGGGGATATTATCCAAACAAACTGTGTATATGTGGAAGCAACGCCAAGTGCAGTCGTGTAGTTTTTAAATGTAATATAAACAAACATCTTGTTTATCTTTCCTAGGCATGTTTTTTTTTTACATAGGCATCACCACTTATCAAGGCCCAGAGGCCACTCGAGGATAAGGGTTAAAGAGTGTACAGTAGTCAATTGAACAATATAGTAATTGTTAGTAATGGAAATTCAGTAAATTTGTTAACTTAAGTGGACGGTTCATCAAGAATTTGTTTATGTTGGACTTGAAGACAACCATATTGTAGTCAGCTGGGAAGCAGGCAAACAGAAGACAGTTCCACAGGCGTGCAGTTCTAAGAAAGAAACTTTGTTCATGGAATCTACGTTTAGGTTTAAGCCCAGATAAAGAGTGGGGGGGATTATTGATAGTGTTTTTAGCTAGATAAGAGTTTCTGGTGAAAGTTTGGCGAGGGGGGACCATAGATTGGAGCTCAGTCGAACACTTTCCATGAAAATAACGATAAAGGAGAGACATACTCACAACATCTCTTCTGTGAGAAAGAGGTTGCAGGGAAGAGAAAAGGGCATCCCCTACTAAGCTACTAATCACATAAATATTTAACCGATAAACACTTAAACTACTAATCACATAACACTGAAATTAACAGGAAACAGTAAATCATACACTAAGGATGATTTTATGAATAAAATCTTTGTTTGGATGATTTACACGTACAGAAATATGTCGGCAAGTTGAAATGCAAAATGTTTATTTCAACTTGCCAATATATTTCTGTTGTAGTCAGTTGGAAAGCAAGAAAACAGAACAGAGTTCCACAGGCGTGCACTTCTAAGAAAGAAACTTTGTTCATGGAATCTACGTTTAGGTTTAGACATAGATAAAGAGTGGGGGATGATCCCAAATAGTAACCCCTTACGTCCAAGTGGCGATTGGCCTTGTTAGCGGTAAACGTAATGTACTTGCAATAACCCTTATCCCTGAGTGGCTTCCGGGCCTTGATATGTGGTGACCACCGTGTAAAAAAAAAAAAAATAAATAAATAAAAAAAAACGTGATTTAAAAAAAAAAAAAAAGGAGACTTTACTTTTGGAATGGCCATCATATGAGAAAACACACTCCAGACCTCATGCACAGTCATTGTTCCTCATTGACAAAAAGTGCATTGAGAATAGTGGTAGTTGACTTTAAAAAAAAAAAAGAAAAAGGTAGGAGGCTTCTTTTTTTTTTTCTTATTACAATTTCACCCCAAACAAGACACAGTGCCACTTTGATGTAGAGGGCTACTATCAGAAACATAAGTTGCAGCGATACAATGTAGGGAGTTGAGCAGCAAGATGTCTGTTCACATTACACTTGAACTTCTGCATGTCAGTACAGAAGGGAATTCCAAAGTCTAGCAGTTCTGGGGAAGAAACTATTAGAGTAGACGACCTTCTGCATCTAGGGATTTCTACTGTGTAGGGGTGGGATTTTGCTGATTGTCGGGTTTGTCAGTGGTATTTACATCAAAGGGATAGAAGGGCTTGTAGTTTGTCGGACCATCCACCATTTAAAACAGGCAGAGGGATGCAACATTTCGTCAATGGGACAGCAGGTGAAGCCTAGCAGATAGTGCAGGACCTATTAGGTTGGCGGCTCTCTTTTGAACCCTGTCCAAGAGCGAGAGCCTAACAGCAGATGGATCAGCCCAAATGTGACAACAATATTCCATACATAGGCTAATAGTGGGGTAAATAACTTTCTAGCATGGTAGAGAGAGCCCACCTTCTTATTCATTTTTTTATGGTTTCTTATAAGATGATTGCTTTCATTTCAACTAGTGAATTCTAATTATGCATATGTTCTAGTTCTGCATAATTGCATAGAATTTAAAATGAAAACGTTTTAGCACACATAGCTGAGTGACTTCGGTGTGTGTGTGTGTGTGTGTGTGTGTGTGTGTGTGTGTGTGTGTGTGTGTGTGTGTGTGTGTGCAAAAAGTCTCAACCAAACTCCTCTTTCAATATTTCGTCTACAGAGTTGAAATTTGAAATTCGGGTTTTTCAAAGTATTTACATCAAGCGGGTACAAAGGCCTGTAGTTCGGAGCATTCACCATCAAAATACTTGTAGAGCAGGCAGAGGGATGCAACATTTCGTCAATGGGACAGAGGTTGAAGCTTAGATGACAGTTGGGAACCAGTTAGGCTTTACTTTCGTAACGACCCTCATAAGTCGACGCTCAGACGATGTATAAAAAATCGACGTATTTCGGCTGATGAATCTCTGTTCCATCTGGGGCTTCTTCGCAAGCATATCTGCAATTTGATTGGCTCCACGCGGTCTTCTGCTTTGTAACCTTTCTTATACAGATGTGATCTTGCTAGTCTCAGTCTTTTCTATAAAAGCCAAGTACGTCCAAGGATGGAATACTGCTGCCATATCTGGGCAGGAGCTGCTAAAAACAGCCTATCCTGCCTTGACAGAGTACAAAATAGACTTTGTGGCTTAGTGGGGAATGCCCTTTTCTCTACCCTGCAACCTCTTTCCCACAGAAGAAACGTTGTGAGCCTATCCTTGTTTTATCGTTATTTCCATGGCAGGTGCTCGTCTGAGCTCCAATCTTTCACAAAAAACACCCGTCTAGCTGAATCCATTGTGAAAAATTTCCCCCACTCTTTATCTATGCCTAAATCAAAACGTGGATTCCATGAACAAAGCTTCTTTCTTAGAACTGCACGCCTGTGGAACTCTGTTCCGTCTGCCTGCTTCCCACCTGACTACAACTTGGATGTGTTCAAGTCCAACGTTAACAAATTCCTAATGAACCGCCCCCGTAAGTAAACACTTCATCAAATCGCCACACTAACGTAATGTACTTGCAATAACCCTTATCCCTGAGTGGCTTCCGGGCCTTGATAAGTGGTGACCACTGTGTAAAAAAAAAAAATTCAGTCTCAGTGTGAAGCAAGGGTTGTGCAATCACCAACCACACCTCTCCTGAATCGGTAAAAATGACAAGTAGAAGTCCAATCGACTGGAAGCAATGCTGAGACAAGCGGAGAGCACATACTGGACCTGGAAGCCCCAAATGGTCACCCATTTAGTACTGACCAGGTTCAATATTGCTTAACCGGTGATCCAGCAGGAACGAATGTGTCAACGTGATTATGCCATATACTTTCTATAAATACGAGTTTTTTTTATTTTTTTTTTTTACATGGAGTTCACCACTTATCAAGGCCCAAGGGCCACTCAGGGATAAGGGTTATTGTGTGTACAGTAATCAATGGGATAGTGTAGCAATAGTATTGGAGAATTGATAAGGTGTCATTACTTGGGGGGGGGGCGATTCATCAGGAATTTGTTTGTGTGTTGAAGTCGGGAGGGAAACAGGCAAGCGGAACAGAGTTCCACAGGCGTGCACTTCTAAGAAAGAAGCTTTGTTCATGGAATCTACGTTTTGATTTAGGCACAGATAAGGAGTGGGGAAAATTATTGACGGTGGTTTCAGCTAGTCGGGTGTTTTTTGAAAAAGATTGGCGAGGGGGGACCAGAGAATGGAGCTCAGACGAGCACTTACCATGGGAAATAACGATAGAACAAAGACAGGCTCGTTACGTCTCTTCTGTGGGAGAGAGGTTGCAGGAAAGAGAAAAGGGCGTCCCCCACTAGGTCACAAAGTCTATTTTGTACTCTGTCAAGGCAGGATAGGCTGTTTTTAGCAGCTCCTGCCCAGATGTGGCAGCAGTACTCCATCTTTGGACGTACTTGGCTCTTATATAGATAGAGAATTGCATCATTAGTGAGATATCTTCTGGAGCGGTAGAAGGATCCCACCATTTTCCCAGCGACCTTGACCACAGAAATAAGTTTCCTGACTTTTTCCATTGTACCGTTACAACAACTTCTGGAAGACCCCATGGAAGTTCTCTTGTGTGAGCACGTCAATGACCCTTGTCACAATTGTCTTATAACAGCCTTCTCTAAGGTTTTCCTTGAGCTTAGGGAATAACCAAAAGTCACAGAGAGCAAGGTCTAGATTACAGGGAGGGCGAGGAACTGCCTTGATGTCCATCTTGGTCAAATAGTCTGTGACAAAAATGGAGAATTCTAAACGGTGATAGATGATTTGGCATCCAAGACGAAACATCTTCCAACAGATACTATGTATTATACTATATAATATGTAATATTAATATAATATTATTATTAGTGTTGGAGCAATTAATCGGAATCGGAATCAGAATCGGGAATTGGAAAAATCAGAAGATTTGGGGGTATCAGTATCAGAATCAGAAAAATTGATGACTATTTTCCAATGCCAAAACGATTCTTTTAATTGTCTTTTTTTATTTATTTGATTTTGTTTAAACCAAAATTGTCCGTTGCTGGTAACAATGATAAAATAATAAATATTCATTGATTTTAAAATACCAGTAAAGATAAAATCGATAGATCATCATCCACAAATATATTTTGACGTTTAGGAAAATATCTGCATATTTAACGCGTGTTTTTACAAAAATTGGGGAAAATAACAATCTTATAGTTAAATAATTAGAAATTTATAAAGAATCGGAATCGGTAATTGTATTGGAATCGAGAATTTAGCACAGAATCGGTAATTGTATTGGAATCAGGAAAAATATTAGTTGGTTGGTTGGTTGTTTTTGTTTTATAGAATATCAACCCTCTTCAAGTTATTTAATGCCAAATCCAGTGATTTTGAAGAAAAATTTTTAATAGAATATATTTGTTTTTTCAAGTCGGTTTCTATTTAACCCATAGTTGAGACTCTAACAGGTACTACCACTCCAGGTCAGAGTGGACCTGGGAGCAATGGCAATTAAAGGGTCGCTCCACATTCCCCAAAGCCTGCAAGCTTGGGCCTCACCATTGGATATAGTTTAAGGTCACATCCAGGACCCGGAATATATTGGAATCGTCCCATCACTATTTATTATTAACATTTTGATTTGGACAATTCTTTTATTAAAAAAATGTGTAACATTTATTTCTTGTAATTGTTAACTTTCTTTTTTATGTGAAATATTCGTAAAAATAAATTTTTACAGAAAAGTATCTTCCTTGCATGGAACTAATATAATAATACAAAATTCCACAGAGGAATCATTCATATGTAATATATTGATGTTGGCATTCTGTAGATGTTCAGTGTAAATGGAGACGCTCTGATATTATTGTAGCTTTTTTGTTAAAACTGCAAAGGTATTTATCTAAGCTAGCATGAACGCCCGAAAAAGCCCGGTCGTAAAGTACGTTTAAATATGATATTTTAATTCTTGCAAATTTTGTATATATTATTATAGAGTTAATGTTCTATCGATTTTTATATATTATAAAGTTGCGATTTCAAAAATAATAAAAATATATCCATATGATTTGGGTGCATCAGCTTGAATCGAAACAGAAATAAAAACCTGAAAAAATATACACTTATTTAATCGACTTATTTATTTTATTGAATTGTACATGTGTTACATGTAACTTGCCCCATTTTTTTTTTTCCTTTTCCTCACCCCGTTTTCCATCTTATTTTAGTTGATTGAATTTACGCGATGGTTCACTTCTTTATAATTATTCTAAAATTTTGCCAATCGAATAAAGTTATATATATATATATATATATATATATATATATATATATATATATATATATATATATATATATATATATAACTTGAGTTCCTTCAGCCATAATCGAAACCGAAACCAAAATTTATGAAGAATTCTTGATAAAAAAAAATAGATTACTGGAGTGCCATCAGTTATAATCAAAACCGAAACAAAAACTTATGAAGAATTCTTGGTAAAATTATTTATGACAAGAAATGGAAGTACATAACAATTAAACGACCCCGATGTAAGCATGACACAGATAATAACACGCACGCTATTATATTAATATATAGATTACACTGCTACTACTACTAATAATAATAATAATTCATCTAAGAATATGATAAATTTCTTCAGTTAAAATATCTGTTGGAAGATGTTTCATCGGGAACGGAAAATCTATCACCATTTAGGAAATAGAGGAGGTAATTCAACAATGATATATGTTGGAATGCCGGAAACATCAGTCAATATATTTTAGAGTAAGCTTCAGGTATGGCGGTAGGTTCTGTGACAGTTTACGACAATCAGGGGCAATTAAGGATAGTCTTTTGTTTGCGACAGTTAGTGACAGTTTTAGCGGAAGACAAATGAATGCAAGCTGTGGTTTGGAGCAGATGGGGAAATGAATTGATTAACCAATGACAAAGAAGCCTCGACAGACCTTTCTAGCGATGGTAGTATCCCACACACACCCAGAAACCAAGTGACCTTCACCGCTAATATGAGAGATGACGGCACAACCAGAAGAGAAGAAGAAAAAAAAATGCGCAACGTTGGGGTCGGCATTTGCTGTCAAGCGGGGTAGCACATGGCTTTATCATAGTTAGTCCCTTCATCATTTTCGTATTACTTAGAATCTTTGGACTACAGTACGGGGGTAGCATACTCTTGTTCTGTCAGCCATGACT
Source organism: Euprymna scolopes (assembly GCF_053919585.1). Taxonomy (NCBI): domain Eukaryota; kingdom Metazoa; phylum Mollusca; class Cephalopoda; order Sepiida; family Sepiolidae; genus Euprymna; species Euprymna scolopes. The sequence continues at coordinate 5,098,615 of NC_136520.1, read as the reverse complement.
GGATAGAGGTCCTAAATAATTCACAATTGTACTTTTCCGTCGCCCACACTGACGGAACAAGAGCATGCTACCTCCGTAAAGTAAATAATGGGTTCCGTTTGAAATTCTGTCTACATTCCCGAGTCCGGCTGAAACACACCCAAGTTTGAGAAGATACATCTGAGGAAAGTCAGAGGTCACATCAACCGAAACGTTGTGAAATTGACCCTCAAGATGAGAACAGTAGAAGAATCCAAAAAATACGAATAACCAATCCTCATTTCAAAAATTCAGAAACAAAAAGTTGCTTTCTTTTTAGTAAACAACACAGAGTTCAAAATAGACTTCATAGCCTAGTGGGGGGGGGAATACCCTTTTCTCTTCCCTGCAACGTCTTTCTTACAGATAGAGACGTTGCAAGCTTGTCTCTGCTTTATCGTTATTTTCATGGCAAGTGCTCGGCTGAGCTCCAATCTATGGTCTTATCCTCCACAAATTTCACGAGAAACACTCGTCTAGCTGAAATCGCTATCAATAATTCCCCCCACTCTTTATCTGTGCCTAAACCTAAATGTAGAATGATTCGTCTTCAAGACCAACGTAAACAAATTCTTGATTGGGTCATTCCCTTTAAGTTAACAAATTTACCGACTTTCCACTACTAACGATTCCTATGATATTGTCCCATTGACTACTGTACAATCTTTATCCTCAAGTTGTCTCTGGGCCTTGATAAGTGGTGACTCCTTTGTAAAAAAAAAAAAAAAAAAAAAGTAAATGTCTTTAGAGGGTTGCTTGTAGGAACCCATGATAAAATAATTGTCAAACACAAAACAACGAATAACAAATATATTTTTTAAAACAAAACAAGAAAAGGATTTATTTGGACAGTAGAAAGTTGGATGAGAAAGTACATTTTGTCATCGATAACTTTCAAACTACAGAATTAAATATTTGATTCTGTTTCGCAAGTTTGTCTTGTGGATCGTTGGCGTATGTTATTAAGAAGAATAACATGTCATTCGATCTAATTCCTTTCAGCCTTTAAGTTCAGCATTCCACTCCCCCCATTTAGCCCCAAAAGTTCCAACGTGATGTCAAATCCTGATGAAAATTAACAAACGATGCAGTTTTAGGCCTTAACATATGTAAATTTGAGTTCTGCACCATGCAAAAAAAGAAATGACTAAGTCCATCATTTGCCCCCTCCCCATTTTTAGCCCCAGAAGTCGCCAAGGCCTTAACATATTAAAATTTGAGTTCAGCATCATGCAAAACTGCTTAATAGACAGAAAATTTTGGGCAAATACGTTAAAATAGTCCCCAAAATAAAGTGTTTTTATTAGTCTTAAAAGAGCCCCTGGGGCACACCCAAGAATTATCGCGAAGTATAGACAAACAAAATTATATAGAAATCAGTTAGTTACAACTTTTCAGAAAGTTTTATAAAAATCCAAGGCACCAATTTTTTTAATAAGCACAAAAGTGTTAAATTTTAGCCATTTTAACCTGAAAGGCACCCCAAGGGAGCAACCGGAGTTTTCTCGGAAAATCAATTCTGTTACTTTTTTACTCATATCATGTTTAATGTTTGTGCAAAATTTCCAAAAATTCCAAGGCGTAGTTATTGAGAAAAGTACGGACAGACGAACGGACGAGGGTGAATTTACAGGTCCACCCTCCTTTTGTCGGAGGGGGGGGGCAAAAAACGGGTCAAATATTATTAATTTAGTTTAAAAAAAAAAAATTAAATTTCTCTCGCGCACCCTTGTTATATTAAAGAACCAATCTAGTCATTTTCCATAAGGTATTGCTTCTTTATACAATAAAATAACGCAAAGAAAGAAAAATGTACTGATTTCACTATTCATTTCACTTTTGGGCATCCGTATTATTTGTTGACATTGCTATGAAGCGTTGTTGACCTTTCTGGAGAGTAGGTTCTTGGTCGAACAGTGCACGCTGGGGGAGGACATGTAGCTTAGTAGAGAGGTGGGAAGCAGTATACTTGATTTTTCTTTCTCTTTAACTGTCTTTATTACCCCCCCCCTCTCTTAGTTTGTTCTTGTTAGTGGGAAAGAATAAGTTCGAATAGAGGACGACTCTCTCTCCATCTAGCTATCACCCCCCTCTCTGTCTCTCTGTATTTTTTCACGTATCGCCTTCTCTATTTATCCTTCGCTCTCTTTATCTATCTATCTATCTATCTCTATCTATTCCTCTCTCTATTTCTATCTATCTATCTATTCCTCTCTCTCTCTCTGTCTCTCTAATTCTATCTATCTATTCCTATTTCGCCCTTCTCTCTCTCTCTCTCTCTCTCTCTCTCTCTCTCTCTCTCTCTCTCTCTCTCTCTCTATTTAGATAATTATCTCCTGTGTCCAAAGAAAGAGTTGTAAACTGCTTCCCTTTCTTTTTTCTTTTTAATTAATATAGGAGACAATATCACTCAATGTCCACGCGCTTACGCAAGTGCACAATATGAAGACGGGGGGGGGATGAATACAACAGGCTCGAATCCTTCTCTGTCTGTATGTTTACTCTCTCTTTCTTTCTCTCTCTCTCATTTGCGTGAGAGAATGTGCCCGAAAAGAGAGAAGGGGAAATACAACAGGCTTGAATCCCCCTCTCTTTATATGTTAATTTCTCTCTCTCTCTCTCTCTCTCTCTCTCTCTCTCTCTCTCTCTCTCTCTCTCATTTGCGTGAGAGAATGTGCCCGAAAAGAGAGAGGGGGATACAACAGGCTTGGCCCCCCCCTGTCTTTATATGTTTACTCTCTCTCTCTCTCTCATTTGCGTGAGAGAATGTGCCCGAAAAGACAGAGGGGGATACAACAGGCTTGAATCCCCCTCTCTTTATCTCTTTATCACTCTCTTCTCCCTCTTTTGTGAAAATCTTGCGGAGTGAATGAAATGCTGTTTGAATCGACGTAGTAAAAAACAATATGGCGTCGAATGCTTAGCATTTTTCTATAGAAACGATGCAGTTGTCTACCGTACGCTCGACCCCAACCCACGGAGATTGCATCAGGTCTCACTATCCTGTCCATTCCCTATCCCCACCATCCAAATACCTAAACGGCATGACTCAATGTCTTCTTGTTCGACAACGATTGAAAAAAAAAAAAAAAAAAAAAGGAGAAAGAAAAGGTAGAATTTTTTTCCCGCCAATTGTTATCGGAAAAACATGTCGACGGTGAAAAAACGACTCCACGTGCGTTTGCCAGATTTGTAATTTGAACTGCAAAAATAATTATATTAAAAAACAAAATAAAAACAACAAAAAAAAAACGGCGTTTTTTCGTTTTCAGAGCAAAATCCAAGAGTCGAAAAAATGAATTTTCATTAAAAAATATTTATTTATTTAATTTTGCTATGCAATTTCACCTGAAAGCAATGATAGCAACTTAATTGTCATGTCGCAATTAAATTAATTTTCTATCTTAGCGTTTTTCGTAATTTTTTGATATGTTACTAATTGTAACATGACAAATAGATTCGATTGATTTTAGCATTCGATTTTCGATCTCATAGCGGAGAAGCGCAAAAGTGACTTAATTTCAATCGAAACAAATAAATTCATTTTTAAATAAAATAAATAAATAAAAAAATTTCTTCCTCCCCAATCTTTCCCAATCATCTGAAATATCCGTAAAATTATTATTTTGGCGTAATTACTGAACACAGATTCGAAAAAGTTGTCAAAAAAAAAAAAACAAATATATAACAAATAAATGTTATCAAAGGCAAGATAAGTTACTTTTCTACCTAACTGGATGTTTCTAGTGTTTTTATTTAATGTAGCATGTTTTTTTTTTGTTTAATTTTTTAAGTATTATAAATTTCACAAACATGCTGAAGAAATGTTTCATAAGTTTCCATCTCGTTGTCAATTTTCATATCGTACGCCTCCCGATACATTGCTTTATCAACATAGGACCATTTCATATCTCCCGTGTTTAGAAAAAAAAAATGGGTGACCGATTTACGAGAACATTGTAACTAAAAAGTGAGCACCCCTTTCAAATGTCGAAATAATGATTTTTTTTTTTTCAATTTTATTTTTTTCATAATCTGGTTAATTAGTGTCCAATCAATAATAGTCCAGTGAAAAAATTTCAAAAAACCCATCAGTATAGAAATTACGCATGGGGGTGGTGGTAATAATGGCGGAGTTGTACAGCCATCACTGATAGTCCAGAATTCAACCTAAAAAAAAAAAAAAAACGAAAATGCAGAAAAAGTATTTATGATGTACGTACCCGTAACGCAACGAAAATGTCATATTCTAAAAATCACGTAAATTGATCAGATCTTTTTGTTGTTTTTTATAACTAAGACAATCAGATTTTATGAGACAGCGAGAAAGCCGTATCTTGATCCGCCATATTTAATAAATAAATTGAAACAACTCAATTCGAACTACCAAGATCAAAAGAAGCCTTGTAATGGCTACGATTTACTATTAAACTCGTTAAAAGTAATAAAATATGATTTTTTTTTTTTAAATCTCTATACGTATAAACTACTTTATCAATTTACGTTGCTTTCGGAATATGATATTTTCCTTCTGTGATGAGTACGTAGACCATAAAGATTTTTTTGCATTTTTTCAAAATTAGGATAAGAACGAGCATAGTAAACATCTTTATAACTTGTTTCGCCTCGGCATCATTGTAGCAACCTAGGGTCTGACTTGAACCATCAGACCGTTCTTTATAGGCATGGTTCGGCTCGAACATAGGAGGTGAACTCTCCCAAGAATTATCTCCTTCGGAAGAAAGTTATTATTACCAAAGGCCTCATCGATACCGGCATTCCCCGGTAATTCATACCAAGGAATGCCGGCGCGTCTGGTCTCAACTATTTATGTATTCTTCTGGAATGCTCACTCCTCTCTATCCGGTTTCCCCCACACACCGCTTGGCCCTGTGCCACATTTCGATGCGAGGAAATACCCCCCCCCCTCTCTCTCTCTCTCTCTCTCTCTCTCTCATTCCCATCTCTCTCTCTCCTCCCATCTATATACCTGAGTTTTTTTTTTCTTGTTCTGATATTGATATTAAAAACCTACCTTTTCTATTGGTATTTATTTTTTTTCCTACGAGATCAAAATCTGACACAAGATCGTTTTTAATATGGGGGGAAACCGGCTCCCCAAAAAGAGGCACTCTGGAAGTAAACAAAAATTAAAATTGCCTTGGTATAGAAGGATTTCTTCTATATTGACTAAGAACAAATTAACAAGCGTTCATTAATTACTTATCTTTTTTTATTGCATTTTCACCCCCAAACAAGGCACAGCGCGACTTGGACGTAAGGAGCTATTATCTGGGACATAATTTATAAGGGTACTATGTAGGGAGTTGAGCAGCAAGATGCCTGTTTACTTTACACTTGAACTTCTGCATGTCAGTACAGTCAGGAAAACAGGAACCCGGAAGAGAATTCCAAAGTCTAGCAGTTCTAGGGAAGAAACTCTTAGAGTAGAAAGCTTTCTTACATCTAGAGGTCTCTATTGTGTAGGGGTGGGATTTTGCTGCTGTCGGGTATGTCGAGAGGGTACAAGGGCTTGTAGTTTATAGGAGCATCCACAATTAAAATACTTGTAAAACAGGCAGAGGGATGCAAAATTTTGTCGATGGGACAGCGGTTGAAAGTGTGGGACCTATTAGGTTGGTGAATCTCTTTTGATCCCTGTCTAAGAGGGAGAGACTAGTAGCAGATGCATCAGCCCAGATGTGGCAACAATACTCCATGCATGAGCGAACAGTGGCCTTGTAGAGGTACAGCATACTCTCAGGCGTAAGTAACTTTCTAGCATGGTAGAGAGAGCCCACCCTCTTATTCATTGTTTTATGTTTTTTTATTAGATGATTCGTTACAATTCAGTTTGTGTATTCTATTCATGCATATTTTCTAGTTCTGCATAAGTACGGCATAATCATGTTAACACACCAGTTCCCAGTGGATCACTGAAGTTAAGCAACGTTGAACCTGGTCAGTACTAAAAATGGGTGACCATTTAATGCGGTTGGTGATTGCATAACCCTTGCCTAACAATTACACGCGTAGCTGCCCCTACAGGGGGTATCCTTTGTCTTTCGAGACTTAACGGAATGATAACTGCATAGAATTTAAAATGAAAACGTTTTAGCACACAGAGATAAGTGACCTTGTTGGTGTATGTGCGAAAAGTCTCTACCAAACTCCTCTCTGAATATTTCGTCTACGGATTTGATATATAGGATATTTTGAACCTGCATCACACTTTCGATTTGTTTTTTTGCTGCTAAAGGGTCAAAATTGAAAGCAAAAAAATTGGCCTTGGCAGGATAAGTCGAATAAAACATTACTCCTGCTGTTACTTTTGTGCATGTGCAAAATTAATCATCAGTAGCTCAACGTTACTTAATTTTTAATCTTTCGTATTTATTTGCCGGTAGCTTGGACGTTAACGATGTTGGTTGGTTGGTTGGTAGTTTCTGTTTTACGGCATATCAACCCTTTTCGGGTTATTTAATGCCGAATCCAAAGATTTTGAAGAAAAAAATTTTTAATAGAATATATTTGTTGTTTTTACGTCGGTTTCTATTTAACCCATAGTTGGGACCCTAACAGGTACTACCACTCCGGGTCCGAGTGGACCTGGGAGCGATGGTAATTAAAGGGTGGCTCCACACTCCCCAAAGCCTACAAGCTGGGGCCTCATCACTGGATATATTTTAAGGTCATATCCAGGACGCCCATTGAGGGACTTTTACCCTCTGCAGGGGGGCAGTCGGCGTATTCTAATGCCCCACCGACAGGGCCGTTAACGATGTTGGTGAAATAAATAACGACCAAGGTTGGGCATTAAACGTTTTGGTTTCAATTCCAGTAGATGGTACCCAAGTCAGATATTTTTTATAATTTTTGAAATCATAATAATCAAAAGAGAATTGGTTCTATAATGATAAAAAATATGTGTGAATTTGAATATAATATTTGTGTATATTTTACGACCGGAAGACGCTAATCTATCTATATATCTATAAAAGTGAAAATGTGTGCGTGTGTGTGTGTGTGTGTGTGTGTGTGTGTGTGTGTGTGTGTGTGTGTGTACATTTCCCTACCAAATAACTCAATTTTCGGTCTACAGACTCGAGAGTTGACATAAGGGGTATTGAGATACGGGAAAATCTTTTTAATCAGGTTTTCAGCCAGAAATTTGGCTGTCAAAGGGTTAAAGTTCAACGATTTGACCTTTGAAAGCTCTACTAAACTCCTCCGCCAATTTTGGGTCTAAACACTTGAAATTTTAGATGTAGCTTACTTGGACATGGATCAAACTTTTTAATTTGATTTGAGCCCCCAAAAAATAAATGTTAAGGGGTACAAATTTGGGTCAAAGTTTAAATAAAATTTGACCTTTGCGGTCTGTACGAACTTACTCAGACAATTTTTGGCCTAAACATTTGAAATCTTACATAAAGTGTATTCACGCATAGAGCAAGTTATGAACAGCAAAGCCGGGCTGAACTGCTAGTATATCTATAAAAGTGAGAATGTGTGTGTGTATGTGAGGACACTTCTCAACCTATATACTCAACGAATTTTTATCTACAGACTTGAAATTTGGTATATAGGCTATTCAGACGCGTGGAAAACTTTTTAATCGGTTTTCATCCTTAAAAAGATTCATAATTGAAACATTGGTATGGGGGGGGGCATTGGATTTTTATCTGTTTGTCAACTGTTTCACGACTGTGCATGTGCAAATTGTTCACATGTTAAGAATAAGTAGGTTTGAAAACACTTTTTTAAGAACGTGTCAAGCTGGCCTAATGGTTATCGTACTTGACTCGCTGTCTTTAGGTTTTGGTTTCGATCTCAGCTTGAGTATTTTTTCTATTTTACTTACAAGAAGTGAACTGTTTAGGAAAAAAAAACCATAATACTTGCACGCACGTGTCTCAGTTGCTTTCCGTTTTTTTTTTTTTACTCACTTTTTAAAAGAAATTTAACATTAGGTTTAATAGCGGGCAATGCCGGGTTCATCTTTTAGTAAATATGTAAGTCTATGAAAAACCAGATGGCATTTTAGCGGAGTCTGGTAATTTAACGTTGCTGTTACAATCAAACAAAGGAAAGAAAGAAATAAAAATCTCTTGCTGCCACATGTCCATCTAGCCTGGTGGTGTTTCTCTTCCATCCGACCACATGAGTCGCCAACCTGATAGTTCCTGAATTGTCATCTAAGTCCCACCCCTTCACAGTAGAGATCCCTAGCTGTAAGAAAGCCTTCTACTCCAATAGTTTCTTCCCCAGAACTGCAAGTCTTTGGAACTCCCTTCCGGGATTCTGCTTTCCCAACTGTACTGACATGCAGAAGTTCAAGTGTAATGCGAACAAACCTCTTGCTACTCATCTCCCTTCATAATGCCCCCACAAATTATGTCCCCAGTAGTAGCCTCCTACTTCAAAGTGGCACTGTACCTTGTTTGGGGTGAAAATTGAATAAAAAAAAAATTAAAAAAAAAAAAAAAAATGCTGGCCACAGCCAGCCCATTCCCATCTTCGATTTTACAGCCGCATCTTTTTCAATGCACATTTTGATTCTCTGAGCACGTGGTGCTTTTTTCTCTTTTTTTTCTTTTTCTTCTCATGCGCACTTCCTAATTTGCATATGTGCTTTTTTTGCTACTGCTGCTAATCTCTTTGCAAGCCAGCCATTCTTTGCTGCTGCTGCTGCTATTTCCTCACGCACTCATATGCACTGTCTTACAACATAAAAGAGTGGAGCGACCCCTTGGCTAGGAGCAAAATGTAGTATCTGTTCTGATACGACACTTCTTTTCTGTACTCG
>NC_136520.1:5027288-5084788 GCF_053919585.1 Euprymna scolopes | reverse complement strand
AAAAGAAGTCGAGAACGAATCTCCTTGGAATTTTCCACGTTTAATGACAACCTGCCCAGCATCTTTCTGTTTGCTATCAGCACCGTTTTCCATTGAGCCATACTTGTCTCCAAAAGCCCTACCACATTCGTAGCAACCTTCATCATCAATAGTGTTTCACGGATCCATGAATGAGGAACCATGTCATAAGCCTTTCTATAATCGATCCATGCTGCACTCAGATTCCTCCTCTTCCTCTTTGCATCCTGCATTACTGCCTTATCAATCAGTAGTTGCTCTTTAGTACCCCTCGAGCCTTTCCGACACCCTTTCTGTTCATCAGGGAAAGCACCATTACTCACAAGATATCCATAAATTTTTTTTCCGCAAAGATTCCAGTTAACAGTTTCCACATTAGTGGTAGACATGTAATTGGTCTGTAATTGCTGGCATGTGTTCCTTTTGCAGGATCTTTCCAAATTAGTATCGTCCTTCCCTTAACAAGCCAATCAGGGACATCTCCCGGCTCTACGACTCTTTGCAGGGCAGCAGGTATAGGTGAATAAAGGTATTGGAACTGTTTGAACCAGAATCCCATCACTCCATCTGGACCAGGTTCCTTCCAGTTTGTCATCCATAATAATAATAATAATAATAATAATAATAATAATAATAATGATGACAATAATGATAATGATAATAATGATAGTAATATTGACAATAATAATGATAATAATAAATGGAAACAGCTGAAATCTATATATCTATTTATAAAAGTGAACGTGTCTGTGTGTGTGTCTATGTACATTTCCCTACGCAATAACTCTGTCCATTTTAAATCTACAGACTCGAAATTTGCTATAAAGGGTGCTGAGATTTGGGAAAATCTTTGTGATCGGTTTTCGTTGTTAAGGGTTCAACAATTTGACTTTTGAGAACTCTACCAAACTCCTCCGACAATTTCGGGTCTAAACACTTGAAATTTTAGATATAGGTTCTTTGGACATGGATCTAACTTAATAACTTGATTTGAGCGCCAAACAATAAATGTTAAGGGTCATAATAGGTGTCAATGTTAAAATAATTGACCTTTTTTTTTTTTTTTTTTTTTTTGCTCAACATACACCTCCAAACACCCGGGCAACGCCGGGCTGAAATGCTAGTATTAAGAACAAACCTTGAATGTGGAAACTAATACACGTGAGCAACAAGCGCAGGCCAGACAAACTGCTGCAAAGGCAAAACATGAAGTGCTACACGGAACCAAGACATTGAAGCCGCATATCTATAAATTTTATAACCCCACCCCCATCCCTCTATTACCACAACTGCCCCCCCCAAAAAAAAGAGTGACACCGAACAGCCAAGTAGAGTCAAGAAGGAAGAAAAGACCGAGGAGAGAGCACTGACCAGACCTCCGCAGGATAAGTGCGAAGAAATGTCTTGTTTTGTGTTATTAGTCTCGTTTAAGTTTCAATATAGCTTTTAGTGCAATAAAATGTATGAAATTTGTTTGGCTCATTTTGTTTTGCTCACGAGTGTATATATAACTTCAGTTCCTTCAGCTATAATCGAGACAGAAACCAAAATTTATGCAGAATTCTTAAAAAAATTATGTATTAAAAAATAAATGACGAGTGCAATCAGCTATAATCGAAACTGAAACCAAAACTTATGAAGAATTCTTTGTAAAATTATTTATTACAAGAAATGAGAGTCCATAATAATTAAACAGTCACTCGGACTGACTGTGACGGACAAAATGAATAACACACACGTTATCCTAGTAATATATAGATGATGATGATGATGATGATGATGATGATGATCATAATGACGAAATTTAGTTCGAAATGTAAATAAAAAAGACGACGTTTTTTGACGATTATTTTGTGAAATAAAGTTTTTTGTTTCTAATTTTGAAATAAGATTTTGTGTTTCTAATTTTGAAATAATATTTCTTGTTTCTAATTTTGAAATAAGATTTCGTGTCACTAATTTTGAAATAAGATTTTGTGTTTCTAATGGTAAAATAAGAATTTTATTTTTCTAATTTTAAAATAAGATTTTTGTGTTTCTAATTTTCAAATGAGAATTTTTTGTTCCTAACGTTAAAATAAGATTTTGTGCTTTTAACGTTGAAATAAGCTTTTGTGTTTTTATTTCGTTTTAAAACGAAACCCAAAACAAAAAAAGGAAGATCTTAAATGATCAGAATTTTCCGGATCTGAAATGGAACACGTTGCCAAGACTGCTGCAAAAATGGTGGGATCGTTCTACCTCTACCGCTTCAGTAGATATTTCACTGCTGGTGTAATTCTCTACTTGAATAAGAGCCAAGTACATCCAAGGATGGAGTACTGTTACCACATCTGGGCAGGAGCTGCTAGAAGCAGATTATCCTGCCTTGACAGAGTTCGAAATAGACTTCATAGCCTAGTGGGGGGGGGATGCCCTTTTATCTTCAACCTCTTTTCTACAGAAAAGATATTGTGAACCTATCTATACTTTATCGTTATTTTCATGGCAAGTGCTCGTCTGAGCTCCAATCTACGGTCCCTCTTGTTCTGGCTTTCACGAAAAACACTCATCTTGCTGAAACTCCTATCAATAATTTCCTCCACTCTTTATCTGTGCTTAAACCTAAACGTAGATTCTATGAACAAAGTTTCTTTCTTAAAACTGCACGCCTGTGGAACTCTGTTCCGTTTTCCTGCTTTCCAACTGATTACAATATGGTTGTCTTCAAGTCCAAATTTTTGATGACTCACCCCCTTAAGTAATCTAAGATGCACTTTAAACGTAGCCATTTTTTTTCGCGCACCTGTTCTATGATGTTTAATAATTCGGGCATTTATTACTATAACCAGCAAAACAAAAGTAAGTGGTAAAAAGTAAATAAATGTTACCAAAGGCAAGATGAGTTACTTTCCTACCTAGCTGGGAAAATCTTGTGTGTCTGTGTGTCTGTGTGTTTTAACTGATTTTAAAGCATTTATTTATTTCGAAACACAAGTTGCGTTGAGTGCTTAATTTAAAGCGAAAACAAAATGGAGGGGAGTCTCGATAATCGCTCAAAAATCGAAAATTAAACAAAATGTCGATAGAAACCCACCAAATAAATGTAATTATGACATTAAAAAAAATAAAAGTAGTGTAAAGCCCTTCGGAGCATTTTGTTTATTTTTCGATTTTTCTTTCCATGTAGGTAGAAGAGTAATTAATCAGATAAAGTCATAAATCACGGCGTGCGTTTATTGCGAGAGAGAAAAAAAAAATAATTCCGTGCAGGCGTAAACTTTTTTTTTGTTGTTGTTTTTGTTAAATATCATTATATGAGGAATCTTTTCAATTTAAACTGAGAAATACACAATTTATATATGTAAACATTACGTAAAGTTATCCAGTATGGCTCAAATTGACGGCCATTTTGGATAACTTGCTATTCTTTACCTAATGTAAATAGGTAAATTGCCACCCAACTTCCAGTGATGAGCAATGGTCATTGCCAGTGAGGAGTCAATGATAAGCGGATGTCGCGATGATGCAAATTCATTTGCAAAAATTATCAAAAGAGGTAGAGACTACTTGTAATCTTTTTTTATTTATATAGAAAGGAGTTAATACTTTTCAAGGCGCAGAGGCCACTCGAGGATAAGGGTTAATGTGGGTACAATAGTCAATGGGAAAATGTTGTAATCGTTAGTAGTGGAAACTTGTTGTCACTCAGACTCCAGGGTGTACCTCTGGTTGTTCTCAGTAAATAATATGTTATCATGAGTTGTGTGAGAACTCCAAGTGAGTAACAATAATAATACGGATTATTTTTATCTCTAATCTTCTTCTATAATATAAATCTCACCTGTCTGTTTAAATGTATGTATGTATGTATGTCTGCCTAAAACTTTCGACAGAGGCGACGGATTTTCACGAGATCGGTATTGTTTTGAAGCATGATCCTTCGGACGACAAATATAAAAAAATTGGCTAAACAACATTAATTCCTTCACCCTCAACTGGGCACTTTTCTCCAAGGAAGGGGCGCTTTTTTTTCGCTGATATTTTCGAAAGTCATCCCCTTTTTTCGATTGACTAGCCTTAATTTAAACCTTCGCCACTTCCGTTTTGACGATGGACGCAACGGCAACGACGTCACGTTTTTTTGTTTTTTTCACATTCTTTTCCTCCTTCACACTACGGGTTCGAGCCTGCCTGCCTACTACCCCCTTTTTTTTTTTTTGCTCAACATACCTCCAAACACCCGGGCGCCCAGGCTAGTGTTATATAAAAGGAACTGTGTGTACATGTGTGTGTGTGTGTGTGTTTGCTCCCTATGAAAGCAAAAACGACTAGGCTGATTTTTATGAAATTTCACACGAAGGTACTTTATGTGTCTGGCAGTGTTTTTAGATAGGTATTGTATCAGAATATTTTTCTAATAAGTATCGATACTCGATAATCGAAATAATCCGCTGAAAGAAGGAACAGGCGATTTTGATCAAAGTTAACACCTTACACAGCCTAACATCACAAGTGCATTTGAGAAGTTTTATTACCGCACAAGCAGAAAGGCCCGGCATATAAAATCAATAGTAGGTTCTTTGATATGACAGGGCCGCGTTCAAAATGAATGCTTCCTTTTAAAGCAAAATTACACCATGATACTTGACTTTTTCATTTTAAACTTAAATTCAAGCCATTAGCACCGTACAAGCAATAAGGCCAGACATTTAACGCCAACAGTAGGTTCTTTGATATGACAGAGGTGTATTCGAAATTAATATTTCTGTTTAGAGCACAACTGAACTATGATACTTGACTTTCGCATTTTAAACTTTCATTCAAGCTTTTATATATAATATAATATTTGATATTATGTATAAAAATAATTCATTAATAATAAAATCAACAGTAGGTACTCTACAATGTTTTGTGGACTAAGTCACTGCAGGGAGGCATGTGAAGTTTCCTCTTGTTTCACTGTGATGGATCTCCAACTAGAGCAGGCAATCAATCGATTTGATCGAAAAATTGGTGATTCCATCGATTTCGATGACAATAAAAATATGGGAGTGTTGTTGATCATCATTTAATCCCAGGCAACGTCGGGTCTCCCTGCTAGTAAACCCATGAATGCAAGAAAAAGTTCAGAAGAGTATCGGCTAAGTCTTGAAAAATTACGATAAAATTAAAAGGGATTACCATTTGGATTAACGCCATACACCATGGATTTCTGCTTACTATTCAACTTTTAAGCCGATCCATCTTTTTTTTTTTTTTTTTTTTTTTTTTTTACTGTTACAACCTTCGTCTTGCGTGGTTTTCAAGTGGTCCTGTCGCCTTATATAACTCTATATTATTTTCTAAAAAAAAAAATAAATCACTATATATTAAAAAAAATAACTATATATTATTTTCTAAAAAAAAAATAAATCACTATATATTAAAAAAAATAACTATATATTATTTTCTTAAAAAAAAGTAAATCACTATATATAAAAAATAACTATATTATTTTCTAAAAAAATAATAAATCACTATATATAAAAAATAACTCTATATTATTTTCTAAAAAAAAATAAATCACTATATATTAAAAAACAATAACTATATATTATTTTCTAAAAAAAATAAATCACTCTATATTAAAAAAAATTACTCTATATTATTTTGTAAAAAAAAAAATAAATCACTATATATTAAAAAAATAACTATATTATTTTCTAAAAAAAAAGTAAATCACTATATAAAAAAAATAACTATATCATTTTCTAAAAAAAAGTAAATCACTATATATAAAAAAAATAACTATATCATTTTCTAAAAAAAAGTAAATCACTATATATTAAAAAAATAACGATATTATTTTCTAAAAAAATAATAAATCACTATATAAAAAAAATAACTATATTATTTTCTAAAAAAAAAAATAAATCACTATATATAAAAAATAACTCTATATTATTTTCTAAAAAAAAATAAATCACTATATATTAAAAAAAAAAAAAAAATGACGACTCCCACATTTAGAAGTTTTCAATTTATGGTTGTTTCGTTGTTTTATTTTACGCCATATCAACCCTTTTTCGGGTTATTTAATGCGGAATCCAGTTATTTTGGAAATAGTATTCATGTTGCATTCTGTTATTTTGTAGAAGGTTTTTATTCTTCAACCATTTTGTATTTTCAATCGCTTGTTTGTAGTGTTTGATTTGGTTGTTTTGTAGTGGATTTTATCGTTTTTGTTTCCTGCCTTGCATGACATGAATGAGTTTTGAAATGGGAGAGGTAAAAAGGGTTACAGTATTAATGTTTGATATATTTTAAGTTAGGAAACCAGTCAGGAAGTGGGGGGAGATAGAAAGAGGAAGGAAGTGGGGAGAGATAGAAAGAGAAAACGGACGTGGGGAGAGATAGAAAGAGAAAGGGGAAATGGGAAGAAGGAAAAGGGGGAAAAGGTGGGTTGTTGTTTTTGTTTTTGTAGAACATGATTAAGTTTTGCAAAAGAATTAGAAAAACAAAAAACATGAATGTTAGGTGCATTTCGTCTCAAGAAGCCAATATCTTCAGACAGCCTGATATGATAGCACTAGTTCAATTTATGTGCTAACCAGCAAAATGATAGCCAGCGTATTACTGTTTTTTTTTGCTATTTTTCCTCTGAGGATAAGAGTCATTCTTTTAAACTCTATGGATTAAGGAAATTTTCATCTTGTATTTCTTGTGTCGAATAATAAATGTTTGTAATTTCTTACCCACACTGATTTAACAACATTTTCATTTTTCCTGTTCCAATATATTAGCAGAGCAACCTGATGTTGTCCGGGATTGAATGAGGATCCTTGGGCTAATGTTCACACGGAACATGAGCTGCAACAGATACATTGAAAGCATTGCCAAGGCTGCTGCAAAGAAGGTGGGCTCCCTCTACCCTGCTAGAAAGCTACTTATGCTTGAAAGTATCCTGTATCTCTACAAGGCCACTATTCGTCCATGTATGGAGTATTGTTGT
The DNA here is from genome assembly GCF_053919585.1 of Euprymna scolopes. Taxonomy (NCBI): domain Eukaryota; kingdom Metazoa; phylum Mollusca; class Cephalopoda; order Sepiida; family Sepiolidae; genus Euprymna; species Euprymna scolopes. Next base: position 5,077,797 of record NC_136520.1, on the reverse strand, counting down.
CACATTTGGGTCGGTGCATCTGCTACTAGTCTCTCGCTCCTGGACAGGGCTCAGAAGAAAGTTGCCAACCGGATAGGTCCTGAATTGTCATCTAAGCTTCAACCTCTGTCCCATCAACGTAATGCTGCATCCCTCTGTCTGTTCTACAAGTATTTTAACGGTGAATGCTTTGACAAGCTACAAGCTCTTGTACCCCCTCGACGTAAATACCTCCGACAAACCCGACAAACAGCAAAATCCCACCCCTACACAGTAGAGATCCCTAGTTGTAAAAAAAACTTCTACTCTAATAGTTTCTTCCCCAGAACTGCTAGACTTTGGAACTCCCTTCCGAGTTCCGTCTTTCCCAACTGTACTGACATGCAGAAGTTCAAGTGTTATGTGAACAGACATCTCGCTGCTCAACTCCCTACATAGTATCCCTGCAACTTATGTTCCCGATAGTAGCACCCTACATCAAAGTGGCACCGTGCCTTGTTTGGGGTGAAAATGGGAAAAAAAAGTTCCACCCTCCCATACTTTAGTCATCGAAATCAGTAAAATCACATATTTTTCAATCAAATCGATTGATTGCCTATTCTAGTTAGGGACCCATCGCAGTGCACTAAGAGGAATGCTACACATGCCTCTCGCAGTGATTTAATCTACAATACATTGTAGTTTAAATTGCACAGTAGAGAACCTACTGTTGATTTTATAAAAATATTTTTATGCGTAATGGCTTGAATTAAAGTTTCAAAATGAAAAAGTCAAGTATCATGGTTCAGGTGTGCTCTAAACAGAAACATTCATTCCGAATGTGCTCATATTTCATCAAAAGGCCTACTGTTGATTTTATGTCGGGCCTTTCAGCTTGTTTGGTACTAAAACGTAGATTCCATGAACAAAGTTTCTTTCTTAGAAGTGCACGCCTGTGGAACTCTCTTCCGTTTGCCTGTTTCCCACCTGACTACAACTTGGATGTTTTCAAGTCCAACATAAACAAATTCTTGATGAACCGCCCCCTTAAGTATGACACTTTATCAAATCTCTATTACTAACGATTACTACGATACTATCCCATTGATTACTGTACACACAATAACCCTTATTCCCTAGTAGCTTCCAGGCCTTGATAAGTGGTGACCTCGATGTAAAAAAAAAAAAAACAAACTTCTCAAATACACTTGTGATGTTAGGCTGTGTAAGGCGTTAACTTTGCTCAAAATCGTCTGTTCCTTCTCTCATCGGATTATTCCAATTATCAATACTTATCAAAGACATTCCGATACAAAACCTATCTAAGAACACAGCAAAGTGGTTTTGTGCCTTGTTTGGGGTGAAAATGGGGGGAAAAAAATGTTCCACCTTCTAATACTTTTATTGTCATCGAAATCGGTGAAGCGAGTCTATCCCTGCTTTCTCGTTATTTTCATGGCAGGTGCTCGTCTGAGCTTCAATCTATGGTCCTTCACTGGCCAGACTTTCACAAAAAACACTCATCTAGCCAGAACCACTATCAACAATTCCCCCCCACTCTTTATCTGTGCGTACACCTAAACGTAGATTCCATGAACAGGGCTTCTTTCTTAGAACTGCTCGCTTATGAAACTCTATTCCGTTTGCCTGCTTTCCAGCTGACTACAATCTGATTGTCTTCAAGTCCAACGTAAACAAGTTCTTATTGAATCGTCCCCCTAAGTAATCCAAGTTATAAAATTTCCACTAATGTTTACTATGCTAAAAGCACAATGACTAATGTATACCCATTAACCCTTATCATCGAGTGGCCTCTGGGCCTTGATAAGTGGTGACCCCCCCCCCCCATGTAAAAAAAAAAAAAATCACATATTTGTCAATCAAATCGATTGATTGCCTACTCTAGTTAGGGATCTCCCTCATCCAGTGTACCGGGAGGAAGCTTCACATGCCTCCCCACAGTGACTTAGTCCAGTGTGCATTGTAGTCTACATTGCACTGTAGAGAACTTACAGTTGATTTTTATAAAATTATCCGTAAATAATTGTTTCACTTAAAGTTTACAATACAAAAGTCAAATATCACGGTTCATTTGTATTCTAAACAGAAACATTCATTTCGAACGCGCCCCTGTCTTATCAAAGAAGCTGCAGTTGAGTTTATATGCCAGGCCTTTTTGCCTGTGTGGTAATAAGACTTCTCACATGCACTTGTGATGTTAGGCTGCATAAGGGCGTTGACTTTGGTCAAAATTGGACTGCTCCTTCTTTAATCAGATTTTTTTGATTATCGATATTTACCCGACGCATTCCAATATAAAACCTATCTAAGAACACTCCCAGACGCATCAAGTATCTTCGTACGAAATTTAAAAAAATCGGCCCAACCGTTTTGGAATCCATAGGGTACGAACTCACACACACAGTGTTCATATATATATATATATATATATATATATATATATATATATATATATATATATATATATATATATGGTTACTTCATTTAATCATATAAATTAATATACGAAGATATAATTTTATGCATAAATTTTCAGTATTTACTTCAACAGTGCTCAATACATAGGTAGAGCTTGGTAGTAACTTATGAAAATATAGATATACGAATTCTCACGAGAATGAAACGCAGAATATTCTGTGTAGCTTAATTGCCATTGGGGTAGTTACCTGTCTAGTTGCACTGATGAGCTCTGATACAGCGAAACACTACTGTATGTCGATGACTATATATATATATATATATATATATATATATATATATATATATATATATATATATATATATGAGATATGTAGGAGGTATTGATGTGTGTGTGTGTGTGTGTAAAGTAGATGTATATAGAGAAGGCGATAGATAGATAGATAGATAGATAGATAGATAGATAGATAGATAGATAGATAGATAGTTTGAATGAAAGACTAGGAATAAAAGTTATATATAACTTTATTATATCATCAGAACAATAAGGAAAATTAAGGAAAAAAATTTTTTAGGCCATGGCATTTTGAAGCTAAATGCTTCTCATCAGAAGAGGAGAACGGCCAGAATTATACAAAATGCAAATATAGAAAAATTGGCTTAATAACATCTCATTTTAAAATGAGAAGGAAGGAATAGGATAAAATGGTAAAAAGTAATTAAAAGTAGGTAAAACATATAAACGTTAATCGGAAGGCTAGTATACATGTAGGTAATAGTACAACAAGATAGATAGATAGATAGATAGATAGATAGATAGATAGATAGATAGATAGATATGGAGAGGCGAATTGTTTAACAAATTTATTTACTTTTAAACATGTTTTTTTTTTTTCATTAAAATGAAAAAAAAATCCATTTTAACCAAATTAATTAGAAAAACGAATTCATAAAAACAAAATTTAACAATCGTGATCGAATAATTTAATATCCTCGAATTCTTCCGCCTTTCAGAAAATCTCAGAAGACGTCAATAAAAATTAGACAAGGTTTTCCACTGGTCGTGTCGATATATCATAATCTGCTGAGCGCACAACGGCAGGTGCTCGCTTCGTCGCTGGCCGCCGCCAACTCCATCGCAGTGTGTGTGAATACTACAGGCAGACAGACAGGCTATTTTTAGCCGCGTCAACATCGCGAGACGCTATTACATAAAGAGATACGATCGCTAATAATACTAAGACTAATTATAAGTACTTGTTGGTCGCCTTTGTTGAGCGACGAGTTGCGTAAAAGCCAGTAACGGCGCGTCAAGATTACTACTAGGGTGCTGCACTGCTGCACATTGCTCGTCCAGTAGTAACATCAGAGAGAGAGAGAGAGAGAGAGAGAGAGAGAGAGAGAGAGAGAGAGAGAGAGAGAGAGAGAGAGAGAGACAGACAGACAGACAGACAGACAGACAGACAGACAGACAGGACACTATCTCTCTCACTAATTCTTTACAATAATCCCGCCAGGTTCAATTATACTATAGTGACCGTTGAAATAACTCACCAGTTTCGCTTCAGTTTCACTCAGTTTTTGGTTGGTTGGTTGGTTGTTTTTGTTTTACGGCATATCAACCCTTTTCAGGTTATTTAATGCCAATCCAGTTATTTTGAAGAAAAGTTTTTTAATAGAATTTTTTTTTTTCAAGTCGGTTTCTCTAACAGGTACTACCACTCCGGGCCAGAGTGGACCTGGGAGCAATGGTAATTAAAAAATGGCTCCACACTCCCCACAGCCCGCAAACTGGGGCCTCACCATCAGATATAGTTTAAGGTCATATCAAGGACCCAGAGTTTTAGGGATAAAATTAATTACTTTAAAATGATTTTATTTATCGGTTGTTAGGAGTTCTCACACAGGCCATCACCAGTGATTGCTCACTGACAATAACCTGTGGTTTTTTTTGGAATCTGAGTGATAGCAAGTTTCCCCAAATTTGCAGTGCTCTCCACCACTCTTGATAAACCAACGCAGGTGACATGACGTTATCTCAACAGTCGCTTACTATTGATTTCCTACTGGCATTGGCCATTAGTATCCCTCAGGGGATTGGGTTGTAAAAAGCCTCTCCATGGCCCCAGTCCTCTCCAAAATTTTTCAGTGGCGGTCTGGCTAGTGCTCTCCAATTCTTTCGTATGGCGCGATCCGATGTAAACGTCTCCATTTTTTTTTTTTTAATTTTTTTAGGGAAAGGGGGGGCACTAGTATCTTGCACTTTCATTTTTCCTGGTTCCTTGTGATCGTATTCTTCCTGTTTTCGTTTTTTTATTCCTATTTCAGCATCCAAATGTAATGTTTGCAGTTTAGCAACCGTTAGATACGGCCGGAACAAATCTTCGGCAGGAACATTTTCATAACAATCACCGTTTTCAACACCCACGCGTATCAGAATGCGCAAAGACAGAACGTCGTGATTAAGCCATTCGCACGCATAGAATTAAGGAACCATGTTATATTTCCGCGCGCAAACAGGTTGGAACTTTCGAGAACATCGCTATATAAAGATTTGCCGCGCAAAATCAAGTCAGTTTCTCTTCAGATTTCTCTAGCCCGCCGACACGTGTTGATGAAACTCCGTCCGTGAGACGTTAAATCACCCGACATGACTTTGCGCGTATCATACACATGAACCTTAATTCTCATCATGGAAAGTTACCACATCGAATGGGAATTTAAATCTTTTTAAACAATTTTATTTCGAGTTCCTGTTCTTGCGAGACGAACACTAACACATGCTTTCACTTTCGTGATTATGGACTGCTATCCTTTTAAAAATAATCACATTAATTCCAAGCCACGTGTGACTGACACTCTGGCCATAAAAATCAGTAATTTCAAACCTCGTGCGATTCACACGAAATCCTTATTTTACTATTCCCGTATTATGAACACTCCACACAAGAAAAAATTTTTGTTGAAACAATGTAAACTAATATTTTTGACACGTAAATAAATGTTTGTTTCATGTTAATAATACGGTGATTTCGAGTTCTTTGTCGAGTGTCGTTATTTTCAAGATTATGTTTTCGTGGTCAGTGGCGATAATACACCAACGCAGCAACTTACTTTTAAAATGTCCATCATCAAGGTTTTCGGGTGCGTTACGAACGAATATCACATTCAAAATTGGGGCCAGCAAATAGTTTTAAAGATATCGACATTTTCACAATCTAATGTTGTCTCTAGTAGTTTTCAATGGCGGCCATTTTGTTTGGCATAAGCATTTTATTTTTGTATTGTTTTCCGTTCTTTTTTTTTTTTTTTTGAGGGGGGCATTCAATTAAAGAACTTGTATGGTTTTTAACACGTGCTTCTGCAGTTTAATTAACCGTTTTTCCATAAGAAACGTGCCGCTATTAACCGAGCAAAAGATCCGTTTAGTAATTTCTCAAAAATTCTGTTAACGTTTGGAGACGGGGGTGCTGGCGGTGTTGTGGCGCCACAACACAGCTTCCACCTTCTGACCTTGTGTCACATCCTCTCGTGGTGGGAGAGAGAGGGGGGGGGGGTAAAAAAATCGTCCTTGCTTTCCAGTTTTTCGAAGGAGCAAATTCATCACTGTCTCAGCTATTCAAACTTATTTTTACAGAGTCTCAGTGCCCACCTCTAGGGGCAGTGGCCCATTTTCCTATCTTCCGACCTTGTGTCATATCCTCTCACGGTGGAAGAGAGGTAAATACCAAATTATCGCAATCCAATGTGACACTTATTCAACAGTCGGAAAATGCCAACAAACTCTTCTTTGTATTCACTTTCTTGTACAATACATTCTTTTTACCTAAACCTGTTGTTCACGTCTTTCTTTATGACCCTTTCCTAGGTCCAAATAACTGGTGACGAGATATTTAAACTCATAACATGGTGTTCAAAGGACCCACCTCTACAACATTGACCTTGCGATGAAGTATTTAAATGAGCAGATAGTGTTCTAAACGCACTAACGACAGAACATTCAGAGAGTCGGCCTTTTCATTCTTCATGAATATTTTGTGTGTGTTGAAAAAAAAAGGTGAAGGTGTTATTTTTTTTACAAGCGAACAAATAAATAAACACACAAAAGCTCTTCATTTAACACACTTATCAAGGCCTGAAAGCCTCTCAGGGATAAGGGTTATTGCGTGTACAGTATGTTAATATTGAGATTTGATAAAGTGTCTTACTTAAGGGGGCGGTTCATCAAGAATTTGTTTATGTTGGACTTGAAGACATCTAAGTTGTAGTCAGGTGGGAAACAGGCAGACGGAACAGAGTTCTACAGGCGTGCACGTCTAAGAAAAACGCTTTGTTCATGGAATCTATGTTTTGGTTTTGGCACAGATAAAGAGTGTGGAAAATTTTTGACAGTGGTTTCAGCTAGACTGGTGTTTTTTGTGAAAGATCGGCGAGAGGGGACCAGGGATTGGAGCTCAGATGAGCATCTGCTATGGAAGTAACGATAAAAAAAAGACAGGCTCGCAATGTCTCTCCTGTGGGAGAGAGGTTGCAGGGAAGAGAAAAGGGCATCCCCACTAAGCCACGAAGCTTATTTTGTACTCTGTCAAGGCAGGATAGAGTATTTTTAGCAGCTCCTGCCCAGATGTGGCAACAGTACTCCATCCTTGGACGTACTTGGCTTTTATCGCCAGCACTCCAATTGTAGATTTCGAAAAGGAGTTGTTGGGAAAAGACAATACCCTAACATTAGAAGAAGCTTGTCCTGCCTTGATAGAGTTCAAAATAGACTTCGTAGCCTTGTAGGAGATGTCCTTTTCTCTTCCCTGCAACCTCTATCTCACAGAAGAGATGTTGCGAGTTTGTCTCTGCTGTATCGTTATTTCCATGGAAAGCGTTCAACTGAGCTTCAGTCTATGGTCCCCCCTCGCCAAACTTTCACAAGAAACACTCGTCTAGCTGAAAACACTATCAATAATTCCCCCCACTCATTATCTGTGCCTAAACCTAAACGTAGATTCCATGAAAAAAGCTTCTTTCTTAGAACTGCATGCCTGTGGAATTGTCTTCCCTTTTCCTGCTTTCCAGCTGACTACAATATGGTTGTCTTCAAGTCTAAGATAAACAAGTTCTTGATGAGCCGCTCCACTTGTTAGCAAATTTACCGAATTTCCATTACTAACAATTACTATAATGTCCAATTTCTACTGTACACTCTTTAACCCTTATCCTCGAGTGGCCTTTGGGCCTTGCTAAGTGGTGATGCCTGTGTAAAAAAAAAAAAGAAAAAAAGGGTTATGTTAAATAGCAACGAAAATAGTAGAACCACTATCCAGACGATAAGAACATCAAACAGTTCTAAGAAATTTAATAACTGTTTTAATTGTGGTAGAAGCCATGAACTTCGTCGTGAAGCTTGCCGAGCATATGGATCAAAATGCAAAACATGTGGTAAAGATAACCACTGGGCAGCAGTTTGCTTATCAAGCAAAACAAAACCACGGCAAAGGTCGAAGTCACGAAGCAGAGACTACAAAAAATCAAAGCCGGAGTATCAACCACAATATCGGAGAGACCAAGAAAAGATGGCCCATCTAAGCTGATGCAATATGCAATACTCAAGGAATAGATGAACAACTTGAAAGCCTTACTTTTAACAACATCAAAACGTTCTCTATCACCCAGAGAGACGAAGCTTTTGTTTATGTAAATATTAAATTACCTAACAGAAACGGAGTCCACAGGTTGAGGGTGAAAATTGATACAGGAGCCCAAGGTAACACATTACCAGTCTCTACATATCGTAGAATGTTCCCGGAGAAATTGGATGCCTATGGTTTCCCAAACATAGAAAACAAAGCAAGGGGAAAAAAAACAAATAACATATAATGGTACCCCAATAAAATGCTATGGTAGCATCAATATTCCATGCAAATGCAATGGAACAGACTGGCACAACAGTGTTTTTTACATTGTAGACGTACAAGGGCCAGCAGTTCTAGGATTACCCTCACTAGAACAGCTCAAATTAGTCACCTTTCACTGCACAATCAGGAAAAAGGATAGACATCGGCCTCCTGCTGCAACACCAGTCAATACAATAAAAGGCGTGATGCAGATGCACCCAGATCAGTTTGATAAAATTGGTTCCATGCCAGGATTTGTGCGACTTTCACTCAACAAAAGCATATCACTGCACATCGATGCACCTAGAAAAACACCAATTGCTCTAAAAGACAAGATGAAGCAGGAACTTGATAACATGATCCAGAAATGTTCAATATGTCAAGAAAATCTTCCAGCACAACCGAAGGAAACTCTACAACCGCATGACATCCCCAGCAGAGCATGGGAAGTTGTGGGAACTGACATGTTTCACTGTAATGATCAAGAATATCTAATAATTGCTGATTACTACAGCAAATTCCCAATTATAAGGAAAATTGCTAGCCTAACTACAAGCAACATGGTCATCTCAGCAATGAAACAGATTTTCTCTGAGCATGATATTTCCACCAGAGTCATTAGTGACAATGGACCACAATATTCCAGTGAAGCATTTAGAGAATTTGCCCAATTATGGCAATTTGACCACATACCGTCATCCCCAAATTTCCTAAAATCTAATGGCTTTGTTGAGGTTCAAATCAAAACAGTTAAAAGAACTCTAATCAAGGCAAAGCAAGCAGGCAGAGACCCTAATTTAGCAATGCTATGCCTATGAACAATACAAATCAGTCACAAGTTACCAAGCCCTGGTGAACTTTTAAGCAACCGCATTATGGGATCAAACATAATTGCAAAAATTCAAAATCCCAGATTTCCCAACCCTGACCATATCCATGAACAACTAGAACATAGACAGGATATGCAGAAAATGTATCGTGACAGAACAGCTCATGATTTACCAGCACTTGTCCCTGGACAAGATGTTCGAATGCTAGATAATCAAACAGGGAAATGGAAACCAGCAACAGTTTTAAGTAAACGTGAAGAACCCAGATCATACATCCTTCGACTCCCAGATGGATCTTCAAAAAGACGAAATAGAGTCCAAATAAGGGCGACTGGAACATCTACCCGTAAACAGGTTCATTTCAACGGTCACATCACCTCATGACAAAGTGAACACACTAACACAAACAATAGCTTACACCAACTAGCACCAAAACAATCAACATATAACACAAAATGTGGCCGTGAAATACATAGGCCAAAAAGATATGAATAACATATGTACTGGTGTATATAATAAACATTTGAACAATATTTTTTATCTATCTGGTAAGGGGGATGTAGTAATATCATAGAACTACTTTCATACGCGCAAGAGTTGTGGCCCCTGGCGTATGAATATATACGAGGTTCTCACTTCCCGCTCGGACATAGGCTAGTCAACATGTGTATATCTGTTCCTTATATATATATATATATATATGTATTAATAAATCAATTTGTTCATATAAACGTCTCTGCTATAATTCAAGCACCAACACACCCACACCTACATACCAATTCAACAAAGCGCAGAAGCTTATCTAAGCGTGGAGCTTCCCTTAGTCGAGAGCCATTCATTTCAATTGATGCCAGATGGGGAAGTGTTGAGAAAAAAAAAGTCGTAGTAGGCAGGCAGGCTCGAACCCGTACAGCGAAAGAGGAAAAGAATGTGGAAAAAGAAAAACATGACGTCTTTGCTATTGTGTCCATCGCCAAACCAGAAGTGGCGGAGGTTTAAATTAAGATTAGTCAATCGAAAAGAGAGGATGACTTGAAAACATCGGCAAAAAAAGCGACCCCACCTTGTAGAAAAGTACCCAGTTGAGGGTGAAGAAATTAATGTTTTTAGCCAATTTTTCGATATTTGGCGTCCGAAAAGTTGAGCTTCAAAATGATACCCATCTTGTGAAAATCTGTTGCCTCTGTCGAAAGTTTTAGGCAGACATACAAACATACATTTAAACAGACAGGTGAGATTTATATCATAGAAAGTATGAGAACCTGTATATTATTGATTGTGCCGATTGGGCAGACTCTATAAAGGTGAGATTTATATCATAGAAAGTATGAGAACCTGTATATTATTGATTGTGCCGATTGGGCAGACTCTATAAAGGTGAGATTTATATCATAGAAAGTATGAGGACCTGTATATCTCTATAAAGGTTAGCTTACTGTTTCAAAAACTGGGATCCGCAGAAAATAACAAATTTGTGGATTACACTACAATCATTGGAGGATTGCTATTATGTTATTGTGGTTGACAACTACACAAAATAGCCAGAAGTTGATGCCATTTGAAATTTTAATAAATGATTAAAAAGAATCAACGATTGGTCTGCAAAATAAGAAAACAGTTTAGGGACAGAATAGTTAACAAATCCAGTCCCATGTCAAGAAGGAGTTTCTACATAATAGTATCTGTTAACTGTTCTCTACCTTTCCTCTATGAAGAAATGTTGAAGTTTTTTCTCAAAGTTATAAAGATTTAACGATACTACTACTACTACTAATAATAATAATACTAAGACTATTAATACTACTACTACTACTAATAATAATACTAATAATACTACTACTACTAATAATAATAACAATAATATTAATAATATTACTAATAATACTAATAATACTAATAATATTACTAATAATACTAATAATACTAATAATATTACTAATACTAATACTAATAATACTACTACTACCAATAATACTAATAATATTAATACTACTACTAATAATACTAATAATAATACTAATACTAATAATACTACTACTAATGATACTACTAATACTACTACTACTACTACTACTACTACTACTACTAATAATAATAATAATAATACTAATAATAATAATAATAATACTACTACTACTAATAATAATAATAATATTAATAATATTACTAATAATACTAATAATACTAATAATATTACTAATACTAATACTAATAATACTACTACTACTACTACTACCAATAATACTAATAATATTAATACTACTACTAATAATACTAATACTAATAATAATACTGATACTAATAATACTACTACTAATAATACTAATGATACTACTAATAATAATACTACTACTACCAATAATAATACTAATACTACTACTAATAATAATACTAATAATACCACTACTAACAATAATAATACTAATCTATCTATATAATTATAAAACTCAAATGACCTTGTAACAAGTGATGTACCCCACTTTCCGGTTTACGACATCTGGTTGCGCATGCGTGCATAAACATTAACCCATAACAATGTAAACAAATAAACACAAATCGCTTCTTTTGCAGATTTTGACATGCGCACTGAAATATTAACGTTATTATTTCGAAATTATTATTTAACATGGGAAGAGTGGAGTGTTTTGCAACTATTCTTTATTACAACTATACTGTCACTATTTTCTTACAACTAAACAACTTTAACCCGTTGACAAACATAAGAACAATTGCAGTAAAGCCAAGACTACTACTACTACTACTACTACTACTACTACTACTACTACTCTCTATCCGTCCTTTTCCTTCCTTCTTTCTTTTATTTTTTGCTTACATTTCTAAATACAAAATAGTTGTGTGAAAACGGTGAATTTGTTGACACATTTACTAATCTGTTTCAATATTAGTTTTATTTTATTTTATTTATTTAGGTTTTATTTTTTTGCTTCAGGTTTTATTAATTTTTTTTTTTTTAGATTTTAAGTTTCTATAACTTGGTTGAAGGATTCCAATATGGGTTTTTCGTTCTTATATTTCTCATCGGTAGGTTCATGTCTGTTTTTGCCACTGAATTATTTTCGTCAGCATTCGATTCGTAGGAAAATCATGCTTAATTATCGATTTTTGAGCGATTATTCGGAAAAATAGGTAACTTTGCACGAATAGGGAGGATTTTTTTTTTTCATGTTTGAGTGATCCATCTGTGATTTTTCATTTTAATATACTTTCATAGAAATGTTTCTGTTATGTCAATAAAAAACTATTTTCTTTACGTCACAAGTGTCACGCTCATACATGAATTCCATAGCTAATATAACATACTGACCCAACGGGTCACGGGTAGTCTAATAATAATAATAATAATAATAATAATAATAACATTAATAGCAGCAGCAGCAAATAGATTAACAGATTTAGTTAAATCACTCCCCTAAAATGAGATTCTACTTTTTTTTTAGATGATTTCGAGGCGGAAAGAAAAAAATTCTTTTAGAATTTTAAATAGGAAAGCAGTTCCGCACATATTTCCAGTTCATTCTAACTTTTTTATTTTTTCCAATCACTCAAAAAGCGAAACATGTTGTTGACATTTATTTGACGTGTTTCTATCTATATTTTTTTAATTTTCGATTTTTCAGCGATTATCAATGGTCCTTGTGAAGGTTTTATGGACAGCCATTCTTTTTCTTTTTTTTAATTCTAACTCAACAGAGTGAACACTGAGATTGTTTTGAACTAATAACATGCTTTGAAATAAGTTTAAACACAAATTGTTTTATCGTTATTTCCATGGCAGGCTCGTCTGAACTCCAATCTCTGGTCCCCCCTCGCCAATCTTTCACAAAAAACACCCGTCTAGCTGAATCCACTGTGAAAAATTTCCCCCACTCTATATCTGTGCCTAAATCAAAACGCGGATTCCATGAACAAAGCTTCTTTCTTAGAACTGCACGCCTGTGGAACTCTGTTCCGTCTGCCTGCTTCCCACCGGACTACAACTTGGATGTCTTCAAGTCCAATGTTAACAAATTCCTAATGAACCGCCCCCTTAAGTAAACACTTCATCAAATCTCCACACTAACGTAATGTACTTGCAATAACCCTTATCCCTGAGTGGCTTCCGGGCCTTGATAAGTGGTGATCACTGTGTAAAAAAAAATTTAAAAAAAAACTTATTGAGGTACGTAGAAGAGTCTTGCCTTTGGTAACATTTATTTGTTGCATACTTGTTTTTCATCTCTTTTTTGTTCTATTAGTTACAATAATAAATGCCCGAATTTTATTCGTCTTTGGGAGAAGAGGTCTAAGTTTAAATGTAGATATAATTTCCTTTTTGAATCGGAAAACTTTTAAAGATTTTTATCTATTTTTTTTTTTTTTTTTTCATTTTTGTCCAAAGCCAAGAAGTACCCTGAATATTATTTCAGAAAAAGCCTGTTGCGGTTTCAACCAAAAGAAACCACTCATCAAAAAAAAAAAAAAGACAACAAAAAACACATTCAAAACAGAAACACCGCAGCCGACAAATACATCGATACAAATAACTATCCCATGGAACACCGTAAGAGTACAATTCCCACGACTTTATATTAATTTATTTATTGCGGACTATTATTCTCATCTTTTATTAGTTGTTGTTTCATGATGTTTCGGCCAACTATTCCTCTGGCCTTCGTCAGGTGGTAACCGCGACAGATAGAAACCACCTGACGAAGGCCAGAGGAATAGTTGGCCGAAACGTTGTGAAACAACAACTAATAAAGATGAGAATAATAGTCCGCAATAAATAAAAACTAATATAAATAATACTCATCTCAATAATGAATTCCAATTAAAATAATATATATCCACGACTTTATCAGCTTCAATTTGATACGGACAAGTAAACATAACCTCCAGACAGATGGCTCCCTACAGTACGTTAAAACTCAAAAACGAAAACGACGATCAGTGCTGGGAGCTGCTTTGTCTATAACTACGTCCACTGGATAAATATAAAAAACAGCAGGCCTTTTCAACAAGCAGTCAGTTACGGCGAGATCGCCAAACGAAGAGGTTCACCCCATCAGCAGCTCAACCAAACGCAGCAGCATCAGCAGCAGCTGTACCACTACAGAACGGACTATGCTACCTTCCCAGACAGCAGCCGAACCCAGTAGCAGCAGCAGCAGCAGCCACTTACCGCCGACTCACTTGATTTCCAGCAGCCTAATATTTCAAGTCGGTGCCTTTTCCTGTAGCCACTGGCGATGACCTCGTATCCGTTTCAGTTCGAACACCAGCTGGACTTCAACTCTCAGACTAAGACCTCCAACTTCCTTTAGTTTTTATTTTTAAAATAAACCTGAACCGATTTATATTTCGTTCACAATGGTATCTATTGCATTTGTCATCTCCTTTTTGCCATCGTTATTTTCATCATTTTCTTGCCTGTGTCATCTTTTATTGTAGGGTTGATTGTCACCGACATTCGGCCCTGCAACAAACCGATGGCAGACAATGCCAATGTCCAGATGGCGCTAACAAAATTGAAAAACCGTGTTTGGTGAATTTTAAATCCTTCAATATCAATATATATAAGCCGCATGTGCGTGGTCGCCCTCTAGTGTCGCATGCGAGATGACGCCACAAAAAATAGTTAAGAGATGATGAATGTGAGCAGTGTGAAGGGCCAGCATTGTCTTCATATTTTCCCCAAGTTTCAGAAAAATCTAATGGACATGGCAAAAGTTCTGGAGTAAAAAGTGTCATTTTTTGCAATTTTGGAGCATTTGTGACCCCTTCTGAGCTGCTGAGAATGCCAAATCCAAGTGAAAATGGACAAACAGTTCAGTTTCATGCCTTAAGACATGTATATTTTAATTCAGCACCATGGAAGCCCACTATATAGACATTATCAAGTTTTTGAGTAATATGAAAAAAGAGCTCCAAAAATGCATGTTTTTTTTTAGCCCTAAAAGTCCCAGAGGTATGCGAACCAGAATTTTGCCAAAGTCACCAATACTGGATTTATATTAAGAACAATAGGCTCCACATTTTGGCCAAGTTCCAGAAAAATCTAATGGATGGATCAAAAGTTATGGGGCAAAAGTGTCATTTTTGGCCATTTTGGGGGCATTTTTGACCTCTTTTGAGCCTCTCGGGACGCAACGGGAATTTTCGCAAAAATTTTTCTTTTACAGTGCACATCTATTTAATGAAATACAATTTGTGGCAAAATTTCAGGAAATAATAATGGATGGTCATCTAACAATCGTCCCAAATAATGGACACACAGATGCACGCACAGATGCCACTGAAAACATAGGTCCCTCTCCGATAAATCGGGGGACCAATATAATTTTCAGAATGTGAGAGATGATATAATTCTTTCTACAGACAAGCAACTTCACATACGAAGCGAGTACTCTGCCATTTGAGCAACCAGAGTGAACTTTTGAAATGTTACATCAGAAGGGCTGTCCCCTTCTCATGTAAGTAAGAAGGCAGACTAGATAATTGAAAATAATATTAAGAAAAGCCTAGAATCGAACCCCTGTAGACAAGTGTTAAAAGATAATGGATAATTGAAATCCTAGGAATGCAGTCGATTTTTAATTCTTTTAGAAATAACTGGATATTAAATATGTCAGTTAAAAGAATGGACAATTCCAGTTTATAAATAATGATTAAAAATAGGTTAGATATGAACAATTAAAGTTAGGAATTCTTTGTTTGCCAAAAGTGTGTTTGGACAGACATGTGTAAAATCCATGTGAAATTTAGTCAGGTTGGTTAACAGCACACCTCTGACATCACAAGTAAAAGAGATTCTCAATAAATTGAGATGGGGGTTCATAGTTAGGATGAGAGGAGCTCACAATCACAGTCACAGTGATAGAGTCAGTTAGAGACAAGAGTCGGATAGCGACTCCAGTGAAGCTGATGCCCTTAGAGGCGAAAGGTGGAAGAGAGACCATATAAAAGTTTGAATTCCTGACATCATCAATCAGCTGGCCGAGGAATAAAGAAATCATAAATTTTGTAACTGTTTGTCTTCGTGTCGTCATTCGATGGAAAAGGAAAAAGTAAATGTCTTTTGCCTGTCATCATCTTTAACGAACTTTGTATAATCCCCTCCAAGTGTTATGTGTACTCATCATCACTATTATCATCTCTGTTCTAGGAATCCCCCGTTATATGTCTCCAATATCTACCCCGACCATTCAACACTTCGTCTCAAACAAGGGGTGTGGTCATCCAATCAACGAGAACCCAAGTCGATCAAAAGTTGTTTGAGACAAAGTAGTTTCATTTTATAGTCGGATAGCGTTGCAGCTTGCGTGATCTGTGTTAGTTAATCAACTTTCTGGCATGTGGCACGGTTGTCCAAGTGGTCGCATGCAAGAGATTAATGTTTTGAATCCCAAGTTCAGATGTTTCCAACTGATGAGCCCAAATGGGGGCACAACTCGAGTCTTGGACTTCCGGTTTGTTGGCTGTCATGACTCTTGTGAGTTGCAGCGTTGCTTGACTGTAAAAATAATTATAGATATGAAGGACCTTCAATAAGTTTCCAGATTTTTTTTTTACAGGCATTTAAAACTGTTGTAGACTCTTGAAAATTCAGTATGTTATTGCTATACATCTTATAAGATGACTGACGAATTTTTGTGATTTCAGGTTCAAATGAACAGCTATAACAGGAATTGAAATACACGCTACTAAAGCCTGATTGTCACAGCTGGTGAATTTCAAAATTGCAATCTGGACGTGAGGACACTTTAGAAGAACGATATGCAATAAAATTCTGTTTTCAACTTAAAAAAAAAATGCCATAGAAACGTATGGAATGCTTTGGATTGCTTTTGGACCATCTTACATGAATCAAACATCAGTTTTTGTGGCATAAGAGATTCAAAGAAGGCAGAGAGTCTGTGAGGGATGATCCGAGGTGTGGGAGGAGTAAGGAAGTGAGAACACCAGAGTTGATTGGCCAAATAAAGAATTTCATGGATAAGGATTGTCGTGTGTCTATAGAGACAATAAGTACACAGTTTGATGTCAGTGTGGGAACTGTACACACAATTATTCGTGAGGAACTGAAGATGCGGAAGATTTGTGCAAAGTTTGTTCCAAGGGTGCTCAGAAAAGATCACAGACTATTTGGCCAAGATGGGCATCAAGACAGTTCCTCACTCTCCATACTTTGCGCCCTGTGACTTTTAGTTATTCCCTAAGCTCAAGGAAAACCTTAGAAGCTGTCGTTATGAGACAATTTTAGGAGATGAAAGAAACTATGATGAGGGTCATTGACACGCTCACACAAAAGGACTTTTATGGAATCTTCCAGAAGTTGGAACAGTACAATAAGTGCATTGCAGCCGAAGGAGATTACTTCAAAGGGGACAAGTTATTTATTTGTTTCCCCACAAAACAAAATGTGACACAAAGTCGTTTTTAATGTGGGAGATCACCAGCTCCCCTCAAAAGGGGATTCTGCAAAAATAAAATTGCCTTAGTATAGAAGGGTTTCCCTTTCCATTGACTGCAGACACCACACTTCAGTGACGAGTCCAATACGAGTACCGGCTTTCGACTAACTTCAAAGGGGACTAGAGTTTCATGTGTGTTCTATCAATAAAGGTGCTCACATGAATAAGGTCTGGAAACTTATTGAAGGCACCTTATATATATATATATATATATATATATATATATATATATATATATATATATATATAAGAAATAAAAATTACAATAAGTTTACCAAGGTAATCAAAATGGTAAACTCAAAATATATTATAAATATTAAAGAGTTAATATTTACAAGTAAAGTAATCTCAACCAGATGTAAAAGCTCAATAAAACCGAAAAGGAAATAGAGCTTATAATATGAACAAATGATTAATAAAATATGTTAAAAAACATCTTGAAAAAGAGTTAAAAACATATTTAATTTTAAAAAGGAAGCACAAGATAAGTGGATAGTCCTTAATCCGCGGAGTTTCGAAAAAATACTCTCCTTCTCATCAGAGGGCAGGAATTAGCAAAATGCGGGATCGGATTTTGCATGTAAAAGTATTTAACGAAACCACAAGTAAGCCACAGATCTTATTTGGTTAAAAAAAGGGTGAGGTAAGGGGAATAGGAGATAAAGAAAAAATGATAAAAAGATTTCACATGAATGGATAGTCCGGTGAAGGGTAAAAAATCCAAGAATGGTAAAATCCAAACACGGTCGAATTAAAAACTTCCAATCCAACAGGTAAGTTCCAAAGGAATAGCGTATATATATATATATATATATATATATATATATATATATATATATATATATATTATATATATATATATATATATATATATATATATATATATATATATATATATATATATATATATATATATAATATAAAGCTGAATGTGTGTGTGTGTGTGTGTGTGATCACGAATAGGCTCCTATATGGTTGACTATTTTAAAAAACTGATTACATATAATGATAGAAGATGTATCGAGACACAGGAATGGGTATGTTTGATCTGGCAGAACAGTGGTTCATTAAAATTGTGGGGTCCGCATTCACGCCTGGTCCACAAAGTATGGAAATAAAAAATTTAAAAATTAAAAAAAAAACGTTTACAAGTGTTTTTGATATAGATGTACATAAGAATACTTTGATAAGTATGTTTTAACTTAAATAGGGATGACAGAATAAAATTGTGGGGTCTGCATTCGCACCTGGCCTCCATAGAATGAAAATAGGCACAAACTTTAATAAAGACTTTTCATATCTATCTGCGTAAGTATACTTTGATAATTATATTTCAGTTTGAAGAAATATGGTATAATAAAATTATGGGGTGTTCTTACGCGCCTGACCTCAATAGAATGGAAATATGTCACAAAGTTTAATAAGGTTTTTTAATATAGATCCACAGAATATTGTGATAAGTGTTTCAGTGTGAACAGGTATGGTATAATAAATTATGGGGTTTATCTATTTTATTTTTACTTTTATCATATTTTGCTTTGATTTTGATACCCCCAAATTCGAAGCTATCTCTTTACAACCCTTCCTTTTCATAACCTATCATACTTTCATAAATCAGACTCCATTTTCTGTAGGCTGCTGTGAACCCAGACAACGACGGGCACTTTTGCTAGTATATATATATAGTGGAGATGGTAGTTAAAAACTGAAGAAAGTGCTCAATACTGTTGTAGAGCAAATATGCGTTTTATTTTTTATTACCGTATCTTTCTGTTAAGTTACATTATTGTTTCGGCTACACGGCCGTTTTTTTGGCCGTCTGTAGCGTACTCAGACTTTTACTTTTGGGATGAAATATATATGCATGTGTGTTTATGTTTATATATTTTTACGCATATGATCCACTCCTAAACTAATTAACCAATCATTATGTATTTTGAAACAGGGTTGTGAAATGTAAGGGTGAATAATGTAGGCTATATTTAGTTAAGTTTAGTTTTATGCAAAGGGGGCAAAGAGAGGTTGAAAGTTTGTTTTTTTTAAATTAGATCTATTTATTAGATATGAATTAAAAATATTCATCAAATTTCAGTTTCTTTCGAGTATTTTAAAGGATTTTTTTTTTGGGGGGGGGGTCATAATATTCGACAAATCCTCCAATTTGAAAATCAAATATTTCAGATTTGCATTCAATTCAGAAAGTTCCTTGAATTTCAATTTCATTTTTAAGACCCCTTAACAGCCTAACAGTTGTGTTCCAAAATTCATGATGATCAGTTAATTAGCTTAGGAGTTTTGTGGTGTATATGTTGAAAGGAATAACAATGAAACAAGTAATATATTAACAGAAACACAGACAAGTATGTTCGTTGAGTGGGAACTCAATCACTGGAAGAAGGTTCGATCACTCTACCGCTCCAGCAGATACAATTCTCTATCTGTATAAAAGCCAGATACGCCCTAAAATGAAGTACCTTTACTCCTGATCTGAAATGGAACACGTACTTCGGGCCTGTTGGCAAGGACACTGGGAAAATGGTTGGATCCTTCTACCGCTCCAGAAGATATCTCACTACTGATGCAATTCTCTAATTAAACTAACTAATAAAAGCCAGGTACGTCCAAGGATGGAGTACTGCTGCTACAGCTGGGCAGGAGCCGCTAAAAACAGCCTATCCTGCCTTGACAGAGTACAAAATAGACTTCGTGGTTTAGCGGGGCATGCCCTTTTCTCTTCCCTGCAGCTTCTCTCCCACAGAAGAGACGTTGCGAGACTGTCTTTGTTTTATCGTTATTTCCATGGCAAGTGCTCGTCTGAGCTCCAATCTCTCGTCCCCCCTTGTCAATCTTTCACGAGAAACACCCATCTGGCTGAAACTACTGTCAATAATTTTCCCCACTCCTTATCTGTGCCTAAATCCAAACGTAGATTCCATGAGCAAAGCTTCTTTCTTAGAACTGCACGCCTGTGGAACTCTGTTCCATTCACCTGTTTCCCACCTGACTACAACTTGGATGTCTTCAAGTCCAACATAAACAAATTCCTGACAAACCGCCCCCTTAAGTAAGACACACTATCAAATCTCCAATACTAATGATTACTACAATACTATCTCATTGATTACTGTACACGCAATAACCCTTATCCCTGAGTGGCCTCCGAGCCTTGATAAGTGGTGACCACCCCCCTCCATGTAAAAAAAAAAAAAGTACTGTTGTCACATCTGGGCAGGAGCTTCACAGTGCACCCTATCAAGCCTTGGTAGAGTTCAAAGTTCAAAACTAGCTTCAAAATCTAGTAGGTGATGCCCTTTTCTCTTCCCTTTAACCTCATTCCTACAGAAGAGACGTCGCTAGTCTGTTTCTGCTCTTTCGTTATTTCCATGACAAGTGTTCGACAGAACTCCAATCTATGGTCCCCCTCTTGCCAAACTTTCCGAAAAAATCGCTCGACTAGCTACAACTACTATAAACGATTTCCCCCCACTCTGTATCTGTACCTAAATCTAAATATAGATTCCATGAACAAAGCTTCTTTCCCAGAACTACCCACCTGTGGAACACTATTCCGCTGCCCTGCTTCTCACTTGAATACAACATGGTAGCCTTCAAATCCAATGTAAACAAGTTCTTGTTGAGCCGTCTCCATAAATAATCAAATTCCACCTAAATTTACACGATTAACGATTACTATACTACCAACTTACATTCATTAAGCCTTATCCTCGAGTGGATTTTGGGCCTTGATAAGCGGTGACTCTCAAGTAAGTAAAAAAAAAAAAAAAATCCACTCAACTGGAGGACAAGTAATGTTACGACTCTCTCCTTCTGAATTTTGGGTCCAGACTTTTTTTTTTTTTATTTATTATATTTTCACCCCAAACAAGGCAATTGCCACTTAGGTGTAGAGGGCTACTATCAGGGTCAACAGCTACTGGGGTACTATGTAGGGAATTGAGCAGCAAGATATTGGTTCACGTTACACTTGAACTTCTGCATGTCAGTACAGTTGGGGAAGCAGGGACCTGGAATGGAATTCCATAGTCTAGCGGTTCTGGAGAAGAAACTACTGGAGTAGAAAGATCTTTTACATCTAGTGATCTCTACTGTGTGGGGGTGGGATTTAGTTGCCTGTCGGGTTTGTCGAGGGTGTTTACGTCGTAGGGGCACAAGTGCCTGCAGTTCGTCAGAGCATTCACCGTTAAAATACTTGTAGAACAGGCAGAGGGATGCAACATTTCGTTGATGGGACACAGACTGAAGCTTAGATAACAGTTCAGGACCTATCAGGTTGGAGACTCTTTTAAACCCTGTCCAGGAGCGAGAGACTTGTAGCAGATGCACCAGTCCAAATGTGACAGCAATACTCCATACATGGGCGAATAGTGGCCTTATAGAGGTACAGCATACTTCCGGGTGTTAGTAGTTTTCTAGCACGGTAGAGAGAGCCTACCTTCTTCGCAGCGGTCCTGACTGGAAAGCAGAACCTGCTAACCCGGAAATGTCGTCAGGAATAGTCCATCATCAGAATCTGTGGAGGTGCCACCCCAACAAGGAGTCATTCCTATATCAAAGGGGTAAGAGGTTAAGATGTGGGTTATATTTAATTTGATTTAGTTTTATGCAAAAGGAGTATAAATAAGATGGAAGCTCTTTGTGTAAATCCAGATATCTCTAATTTTTGTTAAATTTTAATAATAAATATTTGATATTGATTAATAATTATTCTCCAAATTTCAGTTTGGAATATTAAAAAAAAAAAAAAATTTTTTTTGGAGGTTATAATATGATTACAACCTCTCATTTGAAAATTCAAATATTTCGAATTTGCATTAAATTTGTTTCCATAGTCATTAGACACTAATTAAGTAAAATTCCTTGAATTTCAATTTTTTTTTAAGACCCCTTGAGCTTAAGCCTTAGATTTTAAATATTTTCAAGAATTTGAAATAATCTAATAGATTTTGATGGAAACTGGAATAAGGATTCTAGATATGAGGTTTAGTATCATTACTAGCATGGTGACCCGACATTGCCCGGGACTGAATGATGAGCAACGAATGTTTTACATATTTGTAATGTTGCAGTTACACTTCACTTCATAAAATAAAAATTCATAAAAATAAAAACTTTACTTTAGTAATTCATAAAAATTGTACTTTACTTCTGAGAGGAAGCTTCACATGTCTCCCTGCACTGACTTAGTCCACAATCTTGGCCTTTTGGACAAGATCAAAGTGTAGTATCTGTTCTTCAGATGCTGCACTTCATTTTCTTGTTCTCTTTCGGTGGAGGAGAAATCCTTCACGACTGAGACAATTTTTATTTTTGTACCTTTTCTCCACGTTAAAAAACGACCCTGGTGTCTAACTCTGTCCCGTGGGGAGGCATAGTAAATAGGTACATTGCACTGTAGAGAACCTACTGCTGATTTTATAAAATTATTTTATATACAATGGCTTGCATTAAAGTTTAAAATGCAAAAGTCAAGTATCATGGTTCAATTGTGCTCTATTCATTTCAAACGCACCGTCATATCAAAGAACCTACTGCTGATTTTATATGATCGTCCTTTCTGCTTGTGCGGTGATAATGGTTTTAATTTAAGTTTATCATGAAAAAGTCAAGTATCACGGTGCAATTGTGCTTTAAGCAGAAAAATTCATTTCAAACGCACCACCGTCATATCAAAGAACCTACTGCTGATTTTATAACTGCCTTTTCTACCTGTGTTGTAATAAAACTTGTTAGGCTGTGTAAGGTGTTAACTTTAGTCAAATTTGCCTGTTTCTTCTTTCATCGGATTATTTTGCTTTTGGATTATCGATACTTATCGAAGACATTCCGATACAATACCTATCTAAGAACACTGCCAGACACATAAAATACATTTGTGTGAAATCTCACAAAATCGGCCCAGCCGTTTTCGAGTCCATAGGGAACAAATTCACACAGACACAGATAAAGTTCCTTTATATAATAGTTAGGATAGAGATATTTTGATTTTAATCTTCGTAAAATTCATGAAAAACTGTTCTGCTTATAGTCGTTCTTGGATGGGTATTCATCTGGTTCAAACCATTTCCTGTACCCATTGCCACCACCACCATCATCATCATCATCACCATATCGAATGAATCCGAAGATTTTATAGTTGGCATCGGTTTCCAATATTTTTTCGAGTCAGAATTATTTTGTAGCAGTCGAAATTGCAACAAACACAAGCAGGAATGAATTCTCGTGACTGGAGATATGAATCCACTTTCTTCCTGGCTTATGATTACTACGCTATAATCCCATTGATTAATGTATACCCATTAACCCTTATTCTCGAGTGGCCTCTGGGTCTTGATAAGTAGTGACTCTTTGTAAAAAAAGAAAAAAAAAAAAAAAAAAAGGAATCAGAAGCCAGCTCTTAGTCACGTGACCAAGTGTATAAAAGGTTTAACCGGCAACACAATCTCCCTTTCTTCCCAGCTCTTACTGACAGCACGCTAGTCCAGGCCCTTTTGGCCCCGGGCTAGCAAGAATACAATCAAGCCAATATGGCTATCTTTAAACACGGACTTACTTTCACATGTGGCACACACACACATACTCTATTTTTTGCCACGGGACTCTTTAATCCTTTGCCCCCCAGTCTCTACAAGGGCGCACGTTCCTACTACCAACTTCAACACGTATACACTGAACTCTTCTCTCTTTCAACAAGTCTGTCTAATCGTTAATCTACGTTTCCACAAATGGAACACATACATCAAATCCGTTGCCAAGGCCGCTGGAAAAATGGTAGGATCCTTCTATTGCTCCAGTAGATATTTCACTCCTGATTCAATTGTTTACCTATATAAAAGCCAGGTACGGCCAATGATGGAGTACTGTTGCCACATCTTGAAAGGAGCTGCTAGAAGCAGCTGATCCTGCCTTGACAGAGTTCAAAATAGACTTTGTTGCTTAGTGGGGGATGCCCTTTTCTCTTCCCTGCAACCTCTTTCCCACAGAAGAGACGTTGCGAGCCTGTCTCTGCTTTATTGTTATTTTCATGGCAAGTGTTCATCTAAGTTTCACTCTATGGTCTCCCTTTGCCAAACTTTCACAAGAAACAATCGTCTAGCCAAAACCATTATCAATAATTTCCCACACTCTTTATCTGTGCCTAAATCAAAACATAGATTCTATAAACAAAGCTTCTTTCTTAGAACTGCACGCCTGTGGAACTCTCTTCCGATTGCCTGCTTTCCAGCTGACTACAATCTGATTGTCTTCAAGTCCAATGTAAACAAGTTCTTAAGTAATCTAATTTACAAAATCCCGACTACTTATGATTACTACGCTATAATCCCATTGACTAATGTATACCCATTAACCCTTATTCTCGAGTGGCTTCATGGCTTAGATAAGTAGTGACTCTTTGTAAAAAAAAAAAAAAAAAAAAAGGAACGCTTTCAAAGACTTACCCCTTTTTTTTTTTTTTAGAAAATCCGTTTCTCTCTTAAATTCTTACTAACAAAGCTTGTAGTGAACTACTACTATGATGCTGCTACGGTATGCTTCCCTTATTTCTCTCTTTCTCCCTACTCTCCTACTTTTCCCTTCCTTTCTTCTCTCAACGTCACCAGAGGTTTCAGCCAATTGGAATAGAGGACTGTCCTGGAGGGAGATACAAAGAAGACATGCGGAAACGATAGAAGCATCAACACGCGACGGACCCGTTTCCCTGGGTAAAGACTTTTATCAAAGAAATGTACCATCCTCTTTGTACCCCTAAATCTTGGAAACTTTTATAAAACATCATCAATCCTAAAGTCTCGTCGCACTTAATTATAACCGATGTTTTCTATTCCACAACGATTCTTTTTCAGCACTCTTGTTCTTTCTCTAATGTTGGAGGTGCCTCAAAAGGGGGACCGACCGAAATGGTGACCTTTTTTCAAACGTCGTTAAAATTTACGGTAACCGCCATAAGATAACCAATAAAGTTGCTTTTAAATGTTAGAAGCAGACATCTTTTTTTGTCTTCATTTTTTAACTAAAATTTCTAGAAAGACATCAGGTACTTACGGGAGGGACTACATGAAGGTTGCCAACATTCTAAGTGCAAGTGATTTTCTTGTGGAGCGAACTGGATTTGAACTTGAAACATCCAGGCCGTCAGTCTGTGTCATTAACCCATTCACCACCGTCACCTCACCTTTACTAGTAAACTCAAAAACGCCAGATTTCAAAATTCAACTTTATAAACGCATAATCCTTTTCTCTGCCGATTACGTAGATGTGAGACGTGGCGTAAAGTTAACTAATTTGCATATTGGTTTTGTAAAATAAGAGTGCTTAATCAAATTGGCACTTATGGCAGCAATTAAAAGTAAAGAAAATCCAGAAAAGTCTGTATGATGTGCGTACTTGTTACAGAACGAAGATGTCATATTCCAAAAATCACGTAAATCAATCAAGAACTTTTATTCAAGAAAATCAAATTTTACGACTAAGCAAGTCAGTGTTTTTGTCCGCCATCATTAAATCTGATGAAATAAAAAAGAGGAGGGACAACTCAAATCGAAGTTAAGAGGTGAAAACTCAGCCTTACGTTCACTGCAATTTAGTTGTAAAATCACTAAAAAATCGTAAATTTTGATTTTCTTAGTTTAAAAAAAAATAAAACTGAATAGGTACCGAACCTTTTAGTAATCTATAGGATAAATCTCAACTATCTGTTTAAATGTATGTATGTATGTATGTCTGCCTAAGACTTTTTACAGAAGTGACGGATTTTCACGAGATCAATATCATTTGGAAGCTCGACCCTTCAGACAACAAATATCGAAAAATTGGCTAAAAACATTACTCCCTTCATCCTTAACTCAACACTTTTCTACAAGAAGGGGGTCGTTTTTTTTTTCGACGATATTTTCGAAAGTCATCCCCTCTTTTCCATTGACTAACCTTAATTTAAACCTTCGCCAATTCCGGTTTGGTGATGGACATAACGAAAAAGGCGTCACGTTTTTTTCACATTCATTTTCTCCTTCGTGGTACAGGTTCGAGCCTGCCTGTCTACTACCCCACCCTTTTTTTTTAGTTGCTCAACACACACACCTCCAAACACCCGGGCAATGCCGGGCACCCAGGCTAGTTACCTTCTAAGTTTTAAATAAAACTACTTGATCAATTTATGTAATTTTTGGAATATGACAACTTCGTTCCGTAACAAGTACGTACATTGTTGCAATATTTTTGAGCTAATGAGAGGGTATGGTCCCTCACAGTTGGGAGATTCTGTTTATAAACGCTGATGCTAGGAACTGACGAATCAAATTAATTCACGTTCTGCTACCAACCAATCAGAAACCAGAATTGCTCCACAAAAATTAAACCTTTTCTTTAACAACCTTGCATGTTTTCCTTCGTGTCAACACGGGAAGGATCTTTTGCTCTGTGGATTCCAACTCAAGAACTGTCTACTTCGAACCAGTCACCTCCAGGATTTGTATAGAACAAGTAACCATCGGAAGCTGTTCTGAAACTAAACATGGATTACAACTAAAGACTTCACTTGCAATGTTTGCAATCGACATTATACCTATTTACAATGCCTCCCCACAGGACAGAGTTAGACACCAGGGTCGTTTTTTTAACGTGGAGAAAAGGTACAAAAATAAAAATTGTCTCAGTCGTGAAGGATTTCTCCTCCACTGAATGGATTACAACTAAAGAGTTTTCTGTATGTTACTTAGTTTTCATTGTCACCAAAAGTGCCAAAGTGCCAATTTGAATAAGCACCGAACCTTTCAGTAATTAACTGTTATTTGAGATTTTGAATAAATGGATAAAACGACTTTGAAATTACGACTAATATGCAAATCATTTTTTTTTTTTTTTTTTTTTTTTGTAATTGTGCATACACACTGGAAGCTGGCACCCGCGTTTCAATTGAGGTATGGAAGCACAAAATCGATACAATTTTTAAATATATTTTATGTTTTTTTTTTTTTCATCCTCTTATAATAA
Organism: Euprymna scolopes; assembly: GCF_053919585.1. Lineage (NCBI taxonomy): Eukaryota > Metazoa > Mollusca > Cephalopoda > Sepiida > Sepiolidae > Euprymna > Euprymna scolopes. The sequence goes on along the minus strand of NC_136520.1, from coordinate 5,050,203 downwards.
AAAACGTTTACATATTTTTATATATTTTTTTCATCCTCTTATAATAAAAATATATAAAAATATGTAAACTTTTTTTTTAATCGCATATCTTTATATACATAACATTAACTTAAATAAACATAGTTATTTGAAAAGATATAGTCCAGTCAATCAAGGCATTCTCTTCTGCTGATTCTTCTAAGAAACCAAAACTTGGTAGACCAGAGGATTCAGAGAGAAAGCAGGCATTTCTGGAAGTTGTTAATTATTTGCAGCAAAATGACGAGGTGCAATTCATGATTGTCGACCTTGTTAAAAAAAATGGAGGAAATTCTCGAGGACACTGGCCTTGAACTATACAGTCTTTCATACATGAAATCTTGATTGCTAGAAAATTTCAAAGACAAAAATCATTGTGACTGAAATTAATGAGAAAACTAATGTTGTCACATTCCTAAGTATAGCAAAATGTATTCTCAATGAATTCTATACACAGAGCCACTCAACAGACAACTAAGAATCAGAGGCCATTAGAATAATAAAGACAGCAGCCAAGCTTATCAAAAATGACATTAAAAGTATCCAGACAAGTTCAGAATATTACCCGTCTAAGAATGATCTTGAACAGGCTCAGATTCTTGCATATGTTTCTAAAACATTGTTGATTTTTCTCAGGAAAATATTTGCAGGTAAAAACAATAATTTAAAACTTGCACCAATAGGTCAAGCAATAATGCAGGCTGTTAGACCCAGAGTTCTCCTTGCACCTTTGCAGTTTGGTTTAGCAGTGGAAATGCATAACCAATTTGGATCAAGGTTCTTAATTGACATTTGAATAAGCATGGCTTCTCTTCATCCTACTCAGAAGTCCAGAAATTCGAAAGAAATGCTGCTCTTGTTCATGGCGCTGAAACTCTCTTCCCTGTGGAAGCTGAATTTGTGCAATTCGGAGCTAATAATGTGGACCATAATGTAAGGAGTCTTGATGGATTCAACTCACTCCACGGTATGGGCATCATAGCGTCCTTTATGCTCAGGAAAGTTAAAGCAAAACCAGTTCCAAGGATTCAGATCCTTTCAGAAGATATAATAAAGGTTGGAAGGATCAACATCAAATACCTAGGTTCACAGCACCCCCACAAACCACCAGTGACATTTAAAGAACACCTGGCCAAGAAAGTTGTCGATTCCACTGCTAATGGTGACATCCTTTGGGAGGTTTTAACCAATTTTACTTAGTATCTTTTTGTATCTTTTTATATTCGTATTTGTATAAGAAAGAAAAAAAAATCCTGAAAAAAAAAAAAATGGCAGAGGCTAGTCATTTTCTGGTGTCAGTTTATTATAAAGCATATAGCTAACTATTGTTACAATCTAAAACACCAAGAAAATAAACGACCTCCCTGATAAAATTGTTTCGGAGATGGGTATATTTGCTGATGACACCACTCTCTATAACAGATATGAGGGGAAAACAAATGAACACATATCCAAGGAAATGGCAGAAACACTAGAGGATGACCTCCAATCTGTAGTGGAATGGAGACAAAAATGGATGGTCACATTCAATGCTGCTAAGACTAAACTAGTTTCCTTCAATAACTACAAGAAACCTTCTCTACCACCAATAGCAATGGCCACACATTGCCTGAAAGTGCTTCTTTTAAACTCCTCGGCCTAACGTTTACAGGGAATATGAACTGGAATAGATACATTGAGAGCATTGACAAGGCTGCTGCAAGGAAGGTTGGCTCCCTCTACCATACTATAAAACTACTTACGCCTGACAGTATCCTATATCTCTATAAGGCCACCATTCGCCCATGTATGGAGTACTGCTGTCACATCTGGGCTGGTGCATCTGCTGCTTGTCTCTCCTGGACAGGATTCAAAAGAGAGTCGCCAACCTGATAGGTCCTGAACTATCATCTAGGCTTCAGCCTCTGTCCCATCGACGAGATGTTGCATCCCTCTGCCTGTTCTACAAATACTTTAATGGTGAATGCTCTGACGAACTGCAAACACTTGTACCTCCCCGACGTAACTACCCCCGACAAACCCGACAAGCTACTAAGTCTCATCCCTTTACAGTAGAGATCCCTAGGTGCAAGAAAGCCTTTTACTCCAATAGTTTCTTCCCCAGAACTGCGGGTCTTTGAACTCCCTTCCGGGATTCTGCTTTCCCAACTGCACTGATATGCAGAAGTTCAAGTGTAATATTAACAAACATCTTTCTACTCATCTCCCTTCATAATGACCCTGCTAATTAAGTCCCTGATAGTAACCCCTGCTTCAAAATGGCACTGTGCCTTGTTTGGGGTGAAAATTGAAAAAAAAAAAAAATATCAACCTGGCTTGCTGTGTGGGCTTTCATAAAAAAAAAAAAAAAATTTTTTTTTTAAATTCTTTTCTAATTTATTAAATTTTATTTTTTTTAAAATCAGGAAAAGCGTTTATTTTTGTCGGTAATTGACAGAAATAGTGGATATACTTTTCAGGAATTATACGTGTCGAAATTTTAATATTGTTAAGTTGGATTTTAACTCTTTTCAGAGAAAGGCCTTGGTGACGCGGCTGATATTTCAGTCTTTCATGATATGGTAATTAGTAATTTTGTTAATTATGTAGAGTCTTTTTTGCTAGTTATCGCATTTTACGTCAATGTGCAAAATTAAGTTTTATTTTAACCCTTTGAACTCGAAAGGCCGATACATCAGCCTTGATAACCTAGCAAAAAGGACCACACAGTCGAAATTTCGACCTTTTATTATATGCTGATTGGTAATTTTGCTAATTAAGTATCGTCTTTTTCGTTAGTTATTGCATTTTACCTCAAGGTTCAAAGGCTGAAATATGGCGGCCGTTGTACCCCTTTCGCCAAGGCTAATTTTGGTAAACTATTTTATCTGAAAGTGAGGTTATTCATACTCACAGTGCAAGTTAAAAAAAAAAAAAAATATATATATATATATATATATATATATATATATATATATATAAAACATATTTGGAAATTGTATCTATTCTGTGCTTCCATACTTCCATTGAGAGACGCGCGTGCCAACCTCCAGTGTGTTTGAAAGTTAGGCTCTCACTTTATCCACCATTATTTTTATTTTTATAAAGAAAATAATTTCAAAGCGATTTTGTGTTTTCCCAATGCCCACTTCCTATGTTAAGAATGGCTTTCTAAAATCTCGGTTTGAAGTTATCTCCCTTGTCCTTTCAGAGTGTTTTCAAGATAGTGACCCAAGATCGTCGCTCGTCGTTCAGCCATGCAAAATTTGATCTCCGTATTCAAAAATAAAACTACTTGATCAATTTATGTGATTTCTGGAATATGATATTTCCGTTTCGTCGTACATATTTTTTTGTTTATATATATATTAGGGTGAATTTTGGACAAGAACTAGAAATGCGTCCGCGAATCCCTCTCACCCGACGTCTGCGTGTGTTTTGTGCGTCACCCATGCACACACGCCCCCTCCCCCTTGCTCTTTCGATGATTCACGCGCGTCCTCATCCTCTCCCCACCTTCCCCCATCACACCAACTGGAGAGTTCCCTAATAATACCAGCTGCCCAGAGATGCGCTTGGCTGCCCACCTAACCCACTCCTAACGTCGTAGCCCCTTCCCTCATCAAACACCCTCCCCCCTCCCATTGGATACTGTTAACTTTCCTCTTCACCCTCCCCCTTCTCGGGCTCTTCGATTATTTATCCCTGTCATCATCAGGCCGAACTCCTCTCCCAACGGTTACCAACACAACAACGTGACTCACCTGCACGGGCAATCCCCCTCCCCGACGCTCCGGTCTCCGAAGCCTCACCCACGCCGTCTGTGAATGACAAGTTAAACTCTTGCACACACAGGCACACACACATATGACTGCATTTTCTGATTTATGAAGACTCTTCTTTAAAAAATAGAGCACTTTTCAACAGCTGATTTTATACATTATTTTTTTTTTTAATATAATTATCCACTGACACGTGTTTCATCGTCTACGACTCATCAGAGTGGCTGAATCTAGCATAGACGACGAAACACGTGTCAGTGGATGATTATATTTTAAAAAATAATATATATACCGCTTCCCATGTTGGGGTACCAAATTGGTTAAAGGGAAAATTATTCGCATTTAGGTAGAAATGCACTTTCGTAAATAATTGAATTCACTCAAGACATATCGCAAAAACAAAAACATTATATATATATATAATTCATTTATACATTTAATATAATATACTCTGTTAATTCATTGACCTTTTTTTGATTGGCACATGTTTCAGAGAATGTATTAAACTACCACTATATATATATATATATATATATATATATATACTAGCAAAAGTACCTGGGGTTGACTGGGTTCAAAAACAGCCTACAGAAAATGGACTCTGATTTATGAAAGTATGATAGGTTATGAAAAGGGAGGGTTGTAAAGAGATAGCTTCGAATTTGGGGGTATCAAAACCAAAGCAAAATATGATGAAAGTAAAAATAAAATAGATAAACCCCATAATTTATTATACCATACCTGTTCACACTGAAACACTTATCACAATATTCTGTGGATCTATATTAAAAAACCTTGTTAAACTTTGTGACATATTTCCATTCTATGGAGGTCATGCGCGAACAAACACGCTATAATTTTATCATACCATATTTCTTCAAACTGAAACATAATTATCAAAGTATACTTACGCAGATAGATATGAAAAGTCTTTATTAAAGTTTGTGCCTATTTCCATTCTATGGAGGCCAGGTGCGAACGCAGACCCCACAATTTTATTATACCATCCCTATTTAAGTTAAAACATACTTATCAAAGTATTCTTATGTACATCTATATCAAAAACACTTGTAAAGGTTTTTTTTTTTTTTAATTTTTAAATTTTTTATTTCCATACTTTGTGGACCAGGCGCGAACGCAGACCCCACAATTTTAATGAACCACCATTCTGCCAGATCAAACATACCCATTCCTGTGTCTCGATACATCTTCTATCATTATATGTAATCAGTTTTTTAAAATAGTCAACCATATAGAAGCCTATTCGTGACCAGACACCCCCCCACACACACACAGACATTCAGCTTTATATTATATATATATATATATATATATATATATATATATATATATATATATACATATACTAGCAGGGTGATCCGACGTTGCCTGGGAGTGAATGATGATCAATGTATTTCACACTCCTATATTTGATTGCCATCAAAATCAGTAAAATCACCCATTTTTTAGATCAAATCGATTGATTGCTGACTCTAGTTAGGGGCCCATCGTGGTGCTCTGGGAGGAAGCTTCACGTGCCTCCGCGCAGTCTCAATCTACATTGCACTGTAGAGAACCTTCTGTTGATTTTATAAAATTATTTTTATAAAAAAAATGGCTTGTATTAAAGTTTAAAATGCAAAAATCAAGTATCATGGTTCAATTGTGCTTTAAGCAGAAACATTCATTCCAAAAGCGCCCCTGTCATATGAAAGAACCTACTGTAGATTTTATATGTCCATCCTTTCTGCTTGTGTGCTAATAAAACTTCTCAAATGCACTTGTGACGTTAGTCTGTATAAGGGTGTTAACTTTGGTCAAAATCAAACTGTCCCTTCTTTAATCAGATTATTTCGATCATTGATACTCATTGAAGACATTTTGATACAGAACTATCTAAGAACATTGTCAGGCACATAAAGTACACTTGCGTGAAATTTCAAAAAATCGGTCCAGCCATTTAGGAGTCCATGCGGAATAAACTCACACACAGACACACAAAGTTCTTTTTATATAATAGAGATATATAATTTGTGTTATTTATACTCCTTTTGCATAAAACTAAATTAAACTAAATATAACCCACATTTGGACTCCTTATACCTAATAGCTGTATTCCAAAATTTCATAATGATCGTTTAATTAATTTATGAGTCATTTCTATACATAACTATGCATATAAAAATGACTCCTAAATTAATTAACTGATCATTATGAATTTTGGGATACAGCTGTTAAGTGTAAGGGTTGTAAATGTGGGTTATATTTTTTATATAGTTTGACTTAGAAGTCAGGAATGGTCAATTGACAGAACCTAGGGGTGCTACCTCAACAAGGAGTCATTCCTATACATAAAGTGTAGGGCGTGCAAATGTGGGTTATATTTAATTTGATTGAGTTTTTTTTTTTTTTTTGCAAAAAAAAAAAAAAAATATAGAAATTGGATGAGAGCTTTTCGCAGGATTTCAAATATTTCAGATTTTTGTGAAATTTTAATAAATATTGGTACCAAAAGAAGGTCATGCTGACTGTTGGTGGTCTGCGACTGGTCTCATCCGTTAATTTTTTTAATGCAGGCGAAATCTGTTAAGTCCAAAGTAGCTGAGCAGCGGCTTGGTTCCCACCAGTTTTGGCAAATAGCAAACAGAATCCTGAACAGAAGCGTGTGCTCCATCCCAACTATTATCAATGGATCTGAGGTAATCTCGTCAGCATCAGACAAAGCCAAACTCTTTGTCAAGAACTTTGCAGCTAATTCTACCCTTTGCGACCAAGACCGCCAACCCCCAATATTTCCTCTTGTATCAGAAAACACGCTATGTGATATACGTATATCTGTACGTGATGTTGCCAAACTAATCAAAAACCTTGATTCCAGTAAAGCAACTGACCCTGATGGTATTCCAATTATAGTACTCAAAAAACTTCAACCTGAACTAGCGCCCATACTTACAAAACTGTTTAAACGTTGTCTTAAGGAGAATAGTTTCCCATCTCCCTGGAAAATCTCATCAGTATGCCCTGTATTTAAGAATTCAGGTGATCGCTCATCCCCCTCTCAGTACAGGCCAATAAGTCTCCTGTGCGTCATGAGTAAGTTGCTAGAATCTGTATTAAATACAGAAGTAATCAAACATCTCAACAAAAATAACCTTCTTAGTGACACTCAATATGGTTTCCGTTCTGCTAGATCTACAGCAGATGTCCTTACAGTTATATCGCATAGGATTAGCAAATCTCTCGACGGTGGCAATCTTTCTAGGGCAATTGCTCTTGACATATCTAAAGCCTTTGATAGGGTATGGCATAAAGGTTTACTTCATAAGATCGCTAGCTATGGTATAGCTGGAAAAGTCTTCTCAATTATTAAATCATTTCTTTCTGATAGATTCATAAGAGTAGTAGTTGAGGGGCAAAAATCAGAAGCTCACAATATTAATGCCGGTGTCCCTCAGGGATCCATCCTGGGCCCAACTCTTTTCCTGATCTACATTAATGATCTTCCAAATCATATCCTTACATCATTTGTAGACATTTATGCTGACGACACTACCATTTATGGTACCACATCTAAGACAGTAAACGACCAAGTTCTCTCCAATTCTCTCTCCTCTGATCTTGAGCACGTAGTACAATGGGGAAAGGAGTGGCTGGTTACTTTTAATGCATCTAAAACCAAGCTTCTCTCTTTACATCATCAACATTCTAATCCACATTTGTCATCAATTGAAATGAATGGCTCTCGTCTTCAGGAGGCCTCAAGTTTTGACAAGCTTCTGGGCTTGACCATTACTCCTGATCTTAAATGGAACACGTATATCAAATCTGTTGCCAAGGCCGCTGGAAAAATGGTGGGATCTTTCTATCGATCCAGTAGATATCTCACTGCTGATGCTATTCTCTATCTATATAAGAGCCAGGTACGTCCAAGGATGGAATACTGTTGCCACATCTGGGCAGGAGCTGCTAGAAAGAACTTGTCCTGCCTTGATAGAGTTCAAAATAGACTTCGTAGCCTCGTAGGAGATGTCCTTTTCTCCTCCTTGCAACCTCTATCTCACAGAAGAGATGTTGCGAGTTTGTCTCTGATGTATCGTTATTTTCATGGAAAGTGTTCAACTGAGCTTCAATCTATGGTCCCCCCTCGCCAAACTTTCACAAGAAACACTCGTCTAGCTGTAAACACTATCAATAATTTCCCCCACTCTTTATCTGTGCCTAAACCTAAACGTAGATTCCATGAACAAAGCTTCTTTCTTAGAACTGCACGCCTGTGGAATTGTCTTCCGTTTTCCTGCTTTCCGGCTGACTACAATATGGTTTTGTTCAAGTCTAAAGTAAATAAGTTCTTGATGAGCCGTTCCATATAAGTTATTAAATTTACCAAATTTTCATTACTAATGATTACTATATTGACCAACTTCTACTGTACACTCTTTAACCCTTATCCTTGAGTGGCCTCTGGGCCTTGATAATGTGGTGATGCCTTTGTAAAAAAAAAAAAAAAAAAAAACCATTACGGAGAGGAAGTACCGTCAACCAATGGATGAAATGCATAAAACAAAACCCAGCATAATCAACAAAAAAGGCCAAGTCTCCACCAAGACAATGCTAGACCACATGTTGCTAAACTGACCATGCAGAAGTTAAACGAATTGGGCAATAAAACTTTGTCTTATCCGCCATACTCTCCAGGCCTCTCACCTTTCGACTATCACTTTTTCAAGCATCTCAAGAATTGCGTGAGAAATGCTCCAAAAACCTAAGCGATATCAAAAACGCCTTCAGTGAATTCATCGCCATTAGAACGCAAGATTTTTTTTTTGTTACTTGTTTTGCATAAATACATTTGTTTTGCATAAATACACTTGTTTTGCATAAATACATTTGTTTTGCATAAATACACTTGTTTTGCATAAATACATTTGTTTTGCATAAATACACTTGTTTTGCATAAATACACTTGTTTTGCATAAATACATTTGTTTTGCATAAATACACTTGTTTTGCATAAATACACTTGTTTTGCATAAATACACTTGTTTTGCATAAATACACTTGTTTTGCATAAATACACTTGTTTTGCATAAATACACTTGTTTTGCATAAATACACTTGTTTTGCATAAATACACTTGTTTTGCATAAATACACTTGTTTTGCATAAATACATTTGTTTTGCATAAATACATTTGTTTTGCATAAATACATTTGTTTTGCATAAATACACTTGTTTTGCATAAATACATTTGTTTTGCATAAATACACTTGTTTTGCATAAATACACTTGTTTTGCATAAATACATTTGTTTTGCATAAATACATTTGTTTTGCATAAATACACTTGTTTTGCATAAATACATTTGTTTTGCATAAATACATTTGTTTTGCATAAATACATTTGTTTTGCATAAATACACTTGTTTTGCATAAATACACTTGTTTTGCATAAATACACTTGTTTTGCATAAATACACTTGTTTTGCATAAATACATTTGTTTTGCATAAATACATTTGTTTTGCATAAATACATTTGTTTTGCATAAATACATTTGTTTTGCATAAATACACTTGTTTTGCATAAATACATTTGTTTTGCATAAATACACTTGTTTTGCATAAATACACTTGTTTTGCATAAATACATTTGTTTTGCATAAATATATTTGTTTTGCATAAATACACTTGTTTTGCATAAATACACTTGTTTTGCATAAATACACTTGTTTTGCATAAATACATTTGTTTTGCATAAATACATTTGTTTTGCATAAATACATTTGTTTTGCATAAATACACTTGTTTTGCATAAATACATTTGTTTTGCATAAATACATTTGTTTTGCATAAATACATTTGTTTTGCATAAATACATTTGTTTTGCATAAATACACTTGTTTTGCATAAATACATTTGTTTTGCATAAATATATTTGTTTTGCATAAATACACTTGTTTTGCATAAATACACTTGTTTTGCATAAATACATTTGTTTTGCATAAATACATTTGTTTTGCATAAATACATTTGTTTTGCATAAATACACTTGTTTTGCATAAATACATTTGTTTTGCATAAATACATTTGTTTTGCATAAATACATTTGTTTTGCATAAATACATTTGTTTTGCATAAATACACTTGTTTTGCATAAATACATTTGTTTTGCATAAATACATTTGTTTTGCATAAATACACTTGTTTTGCATAAATACATTTGTTTTGCATAAATACATTTGTTTTGCATAAATACATTTGTTTTGCATAAATACATTTGTTTTGTTTTGCATAAATACATTTGTTTTGCGTCGACAAAAATGTGTTGACTCTGAGGTTGCTTATTTTGATCAATTAATTTTTGTTTGAGCCGAGATATGCGCATCTGAATTTAAAAGTTTCTTGTCAACCTAATATTAGATTGATGCAAAAACAATATCGTTTTCTCACACGTTACTTTTATATATGACTAGCGAGGGGTACCCGGCGTTGCCCGGGTGTTTTTCGGGGTATGTGAAAAAACCCCGAAAATGTGAAAAAAAAAAAAAAACGAAGCCTTCACGACACGCAGTTGGAAAATAGTAAAGTGTTTAAAAAAAAAAAACAGGTGCGCGTTTTTGATTGACGTGACGGCGATAGGTATTCAGCAGTTATTTTGTGCGGGACAGTTTTGAATGAGGTGAATAACTCGGTGTGTTTGTTTTTAAAAATCCGCTCCCTGTTTATTAGGAGGAGCGAAATGAAAGCTACAGTCTGATATGACGAGCTCTCTTGTGACAACTGGCTTTCAGCCTGTGATTAGAGTCGAGTTTCGCTTTTTTTTATACCGAAAACCGAATGTAACGTGTGCCGATGCGGGAAATGTCGAATAATTAACGTTTGAAAGTCAATAAAATTAAATAGACAGGCGAGCTCCGTGGGTAACTCTGAGATTACAATTTATAGATGATATAAAAAGTTTTAAGAAGTTGTGAACCGAGCAAGCGTTTCTTTGAAAGAAGCCTTTCGTGGACATCGAGGAAAAGCGAACATACATACACACATACATTTTCGCTTTTATATATATAGACTTCTGAATTAATTCATTGATATATATATATATATATATATATATATATAGCCATGTAATAGATATCATTTTTAAGCCCGTTTTTTCGCTCTATCGGATCGTGTTATTCGTTACCGTTCTCAATCTCTTCATTCATTTTTTTTTTGCAGGCTTTTCGTCAGCATGGACAAAATTCAAATCTGTACAATTTTCTTGTCCTAGTTCAAAATAGGCCGAAAAGCTGCTGAGACATTTGGCTCAAGAACAACTAACGAACGTGTGGCACAAAGGTGGTTCAAGAAATTTCGCAATGCGCATGAGAGCCTCGAAGATGAAGACAGTCGCGGCCGCCCGACTGCGGTTAATAACGAACATTTGAAAGCCTTAATTGAAGCCGATCCTCGCAAAACCACACAAGAAGTTGCTGTTGAACGCGAGGTCGACCACTCAACAGTCGGTCGCCATGTAAAGCAAATAGGGAAGTCAAAAAAATTGGTGCCGCATGAATCAAAATAATCAAAAAATCGTTGTTTTGAGGTGTCTTCTACGCTCTTTCTGTGCAACAAAATGACCCATTTCTTGAGTGGATTGTGACGTGTGATGAGAAGTGGATCCTTTATGACAACCGGCGACGTTTGGCACAGTGATTGGATGTCGGAGAAGCTTCAAAGCACTTCTTAAAACCAAAATTGCACCAAAAAAAAGGTTATGGTGACTGTTTGGTGGTCTGCGACTGGTTTTATCCATCACAGCTTCTTGAATTTGGGCGAAACGATTAGGGCGGAGAAGTACTGCCGACAAATTGATAAAATACACTATATTGTCCAATTTCTACTGTACACTCTTTAACCCTTATCCTTGAGTGGCCTCTTGGCCTTGATAATATGATGATGCCTGTGTAAAAAAAAAAAAAAAAAAAAAAGCTCTAACGTATGTGCCCGAAATTGGTCAATTCTCCCCGATGACAACACTCGGCCACATGTTGTTCAACTGACCCTGCAGAAGCTGAACAAATTTGGCTATGAAGCTGCCTCATCCGCCATATTCACCAGATCTCTCACCCACTGATTATCACTTTTTCAAGCATCTCAACAACTTCCTGTACAAAAAATGCTTCTAAAGCCAAGATGATCCCCAATCAGCCTTCAATGAACTCTAGATTTCTATGCTAATGAGATAAATAAACTTTGGGATGTGTTTATTCCAATGGTTCATATTTCGATTAATAAAGTTTATGAGTTTTTGTAGTTGAATGTCAAAAAAACGACGTTATCTTTTGCACCAACATAATATTTCAGATTTGCATTAAATCTGTATCTATAGTCATAAGACTCCAATGAAATAAAATTCCTTGAATTTCAATTTCTTCTTCAGACTACTTAAGCTTTAAATTTTAGTTATACAAGGTGGAACGATAAAATTGTCACCCTAGAAAAAGACATGATTCCATTTCCGTTTCATGAAAACTGGTTTTCTTTTTTTGTTGCAGACCATCTACTAGTTGGCCAGTTGTGTACAAATCCCAAGAGTAATACGAGCCTTCTATCGTGTCTGAAAGTGACACAATGTTCAATAAGCGAGATCAGAGATGCGCCGCTGTACAACTCATGCTCTTTACCGATCCAAGTTATGACAACAGGACCATTGCCAGCATCCTCAAAATGCATCATCAATGGATTGCCACAAATGAGAGGGACATGTCCAGGGTGATGAAAACAAAGTTTCCAGCCACGATTATGGTCTTTGGTGTAGTTTCAAGTGAGAGCCACATTATGCTACCTTACCTCTTTGAAGTCAACTTGAAAGTCAACACCAAAGTGTACCTGGATGTGCTGAAGAGTGTGGTGATCCCCTGGTGCAATTAGGTGATCGCTGGCAGACCCTGGGTGTGGTAGTAGGACTCGGCACTGGCCCGCAAGTCCAAAGAGACCCAGGCTTGGCTTCAGCAGGAGTGATATAACTTTGTACCCTTCTCTTACTGGGGCTTCCCGTCCTTCACCGACCTGAACCCACTGGAATACTTCGTTTGGTGGTCATACATCGAGGATATCACCAACACTACTTTATCAGTCCACCCTATATTTTGTAGAATCAAAATCATGTCATGGGTTTTGATTAAATTTGGAATAAGGATTCTAGAAATAAGGTTTAATATCACTGTATCTTGATTTTAATCTTCATAAGCGTTAGTGTCAAAATCAAAATTAGAAAAATCGGAACTTTTTTGGGGTATTGGAATTGGTATCAGAATCGGACAAAATCTGTGCCTATTTTCCAATGCTAAAAACGATTCCTTTAATTATCTTTTTTTATTTGATTTTTTTTAAAACAGAATCTTCCACCGCTGGTAATAATGATGAAATAATAAATATTTATTGATTTTAAAATAACATAAAACAAAATTGATAAATCCGCCCACCCCCCTCACCGACAAGTGTATTTTTACGTTTGAGAAAATAGCTGCACGTTTAACATGTTTTTACGGCAATCGAAAAATACAACAATTTTATAGTTAAATATTTAGAATCGGAATTGTTAATTTTATCGGAATTGAAAAACATATTGGAATCGTCCCATCATTAATAAGGATAAATAATAAATTAGTATATGGATAAGAAAAAAAAAAGAATTCTTTTCTTTCCTCACTTCAAAGGATGTATAGTGCAATTTCTTATATGTATTTAAAAACTATAAACAAACTGTTTTGCAAGCACGTTAAGATGCAAACATTTTTTTCTTTCTTTTTAAAGTATATATTAGTGGCCTGGCAAAGCCACAGGGGAGACAAGCAAAAAAAAAAAAAATTCAAAGCAAAATTCATCCCGAAGCAGCAAAACTAAAGCTGGCTTGCCGTGACACTATATACAGGGTGTCCACAAAGTTTGGCTACATAATCTAGAGGATGCTTCCACAAAGTATATATACAAATGTAGGCAAATTTGGGCATATTTTATTGGTTTTAAAATATACCTTCTTTATTACCAATTGTCATAAAATTTTAACCATAGAATAGTATTAAAATCTTCAAAAAGCCTGCAAATCTTCACATAGTTTCGGCCCAGAGAACCAAAGATATGAGTATTTTAATATTAAATTTGGCTACCAGTGTGTATATATATATATATATATATATATATATATATATATATATATATATATATATATACCATCTTTTGGGGCAATTTTTTAACCTAACTTGCTTCTGTATTTTCATCAATCAACCTCATAAATCACACTCTAAAATCATTAGTAAAAAACTATGTAAATGACACTATCATCTATGGCAACACCTCAAAGAGCATCAATGACCAACATCTTTCTAATTCACTATCTTCCAATTTGTGGATCCACCTCTCGACCGATGTCAGTTGATAAATAAGGCAGCTTTTTTGTCAATTATATAAGTTTTATTAATTATTATTACACAAAACAAAAGTAAGCAACCTGTTAACAACAATTTTTGGATGTGTCTTAAGTTTGTTAATTAACTTGCTTTCTTTTTGAAAACTGCTTCGAACATTTTTGGGACTAACTTCACCCGGCACTTGCAGGTATCGTGTATTTGTGTATTTTTTTTTTTTTACTGCTTTGAAAATTTCCGGAGCTAACTTCACTCTGCGCTTGCAGGTATAATATTCGTGTATTTTTTTTACTGCTTCGGCAATTTCTGGAACTAACTTCCTTCAGGTATAGTTTAGTCGCTAACTTGTTTCTTTTTCATGAATTGTTTTGCCAATTTCCAGGACTCAGCTATAGTTTTTGTGTAATCATTTTTTTATTTTTTTTATTTTACATTCTTTTATTGTTCCAACGATTATTTTAGTGGCCCAAATTATACCTTGCAAAATATGCTTTTTTTTTTTTTTAATGTTTATGCTGGTTATCTCCCCTAGATCCGAGTTTTTGTTACCATAAGCGCCAGAAAGTTGCAATATTTTTCTCAGTGATGGTCACAAAGTATGTGTTCAATTTCGGGTGTCCAGTCACCTCAGCTAATTAACTAGGGTATGATTTATATAATTTATGTATTTTTGTTTTTTTCTAATGGGGACAAAAATTTGTAGATATAAACGCATATTATGTATCATTAGGTTAATCTGTAATATTTAATATAAAATTAATATGTTTTGATATTTTTTTTATCATAAATTTTGATGGGATTATTATTTTATTTACAATTTATTACTCTTTCAGTTTTGTAACTATGAGCTTAGCTAATGTGATATCTTAATTTTTTCTTAGTTTTATCATTTGTTTTATTGTATTATTTCATATTAATATCAACAAGATACAAGTGATTCAAACTGTTCAACAGGAACTGCAGATATATCCTGAACCAGCAGGATAATTATAGTTTACGAAATGATGACAAACATTTTTTAAAACTCCTGGTCGTAAAAGAGAACTCTGAACAACAAGCCTAAGTAGACCTCACCAAGAAAACGGACAATTCACGGTAAATATAGACTTTCTGAATCTTAGTTTGACCAAAGGCATTATATCTTCAAATATTATCCATAAAAGTGAGCGTGTCTGTGTACATTTCCCTACGCAATAACTCTGTCAATTTTTAGTCTACAGACTCGAAATTTGATATACAGGGTACTGAGATTTGGGAAAATCTATGTGATCGGTTTTCGGACAGAAATTTGGCTGTTAAGGGGTCAAAGTTCAACGATTTGACCTTTGAAAACTCTACCAAACTCCTCCGACAATTTTGGGTCTAAACACTTAAAATTTTAGATATAGGTTCCTTGGACATGGATCTAACTTAATAACTTGATTTAAGCCCAAAACAAAGGTTAAGGGGTCATAATAGGGGTCAAATTTTAAAAAATTGACCTTTTTTTTGTTTTGTTTTTTGTTCAGCATACACCTCCAAACACCTGGGCACCCATGCTAGTTAAATATAAATATTAGACTAGAATCTAAAACTGAATTTGACCATTTTTGTGCTTGTAAATAGTTTCTTTCTATATTTTCTTTCCTGTTTTTCAATTTACTTTTTTTTCTCCACTCTCTTTTTCTTTCACTTATGTATTTTCATTTGCACATATTTTTTTTATTTGAACAAATTTTTTTTATTTGAACAAATTTTTTTTATTTGAACAAATTTTTTTTATTTGAACATATTTTTTTTATTTGAACATATTTTTTATTTGGACATATTTTTTATTTGGACATATTTTTTATTTGAAAAATTTTTTTTATTTGAACAAATTTTTTTTATTTAAACATATTTTTCTTATTTGAACATATTTTTTTTCTTTGAATATATTTTTTTATTTAAACATATTCTTTTATTTGAACATATTTTTTTTATTTGAACATATTTTTTTATTTGAACATATTTTTTTATTTGAACATATTTTTTTATTTAAACATATTTTTCTTATTTGAACATATTTTTTTTCTTTGAATATATTTTTTTATTTAAACATATTCTTTTATTTGAACATATTTTTTTTATTTAAACATATTTTTTTATTTGAACATATTTTTTTTTTAACATATTTTTTTATTTGAACATATTTTTTTATTTGAACATATTTTTTTTATTTGAACATATTTTTTTATTTGAACATATTTTTTTATTTGAACATATTTTTTTTATTTAAACATATTCTTTTATTTGAACATATTTTTTTATTCAAACATATTTTTTTATTTGAACATATTTTTTTATTTGAACAAATTTTTTTTATTTAAACATATTTTTTTATTTGAACATATTTTTTTTTTAACATATTTTTTTATTTGAACATATTTTTTTTTTAACATATTTTTTTATTTGAACATATTTTTTTATTTGAACATATTTTTTTTATTTGAACATATTTTTTTATTTGAACATATTTTTTTTTTAACATATTTTTTTATTTGAACATATTTTTTTATTTGGACATATTTTTTTATTTGAACATATTTTTCTTATTTGAACATATTTTTCTTATTTGAACATATTTTTTTATTTGGACATATTTTTTTATTTGAACATATTTTTTTATTCAAACATATTTTTTTATTTGAACATATTTTTTTATTTGAACATATTTTTTTTTTAACATATTTTTTTATTTGAACATATTTTTTTATTTGGACATATTTTTTTATTTGAACATATTTTTTTATTTGAACATATTTTTTTATTTGAACATATTTTTTTTATTTAAACATATTCTTTTATTTGAACATATTTTTTTATTCAAACATATTTTTTTATTTGAACATATTTTTTTATTTGAACAAATTTTTTTTATTTAAACATATTTTTTTATTTGAACATATTTTTTTTTTAACATATTTTTTTATTTGAACATATTTTTTTTTTAACATATTTTTTTATTTGAACATATTTTTTTATTTGAACATATTTTTTTTATTTGAACATATTTTTTTATTTGAACATATTTTTTTTTTAACATATTTTTTTATTTGAACATATTTTTTTATTTGGACATATTTTTTTATTTGAACATATTTTTCTTATTTGAACATATTTTTCTTATTTGAACATATTTTTCTTATTTGAACATATTTTTCTTATTTGCACATATATGATTACTGTTTTTTTGCCTGTAGACTTAACACAATAACATAACAATATTGGGGTGTATAAACACCCCATGAGACTAATCATGTTTGGAACACCCAGGTGACTAACGCAGGGTTAATGACCGTTTTCATAGAGGAAAACCAAGTCCACTGATTGTCGGCTTGCTGCTACGAATTCGGAATAGAGAAACATAAGTGAGAAAAAGCGAAAATAAAAACCAGGGAGACATCTACTACAGGAGATTTTTTGTTTGTATTTTTGTCCCCTGGACTTTATTTGTGGGATATTATCCTCATCTTCATAATTGCTATTGCTTCACGATGTTTCGACCAACTATTCCTCTGGACTTTGTCAGGTTGTTAGCCAATACGGGATAAGAATGCTGAATCTCTTAACCGTATCTTCAGTAATTACTGTCCTCCATATTAGTTATCGTCTCACCATGTTTCGGCCAACTAATCCTCTCTCCGGCTTTGGGTGGGATTGAAACCACTATCTTCAGACAATGCTCACCTGGAACCGCAGAGATTCAACATCTCTATCTAGTGTGCCATGGGCCCTAAAGGGCTTAATTTTTTTGTCTAATAAATCCAATTTTTTTTTTTATCTGATCTTCTATTGTCGGGTCTGTTCCGAATGGTATATATTATTTAATTATTGGAATTCTTTTCGAGATGTGTAATTTGTATATTTATTTATTTGTTTATTTGTGGACTGTTATCCTCATCTTTATAGGTCCTGGATATGACCTTAAACTATATCCAGTGGTGAGGCCCCAGCTTGCGGGCTTTGATGAGTGTGGAGCCACCCTTTAATTGCCATTGCTCTCAGGTCCACTCTGACCCGGAGTGGTAGTACCTGTTAGGGTTCCAACTATGGGTTAAATAGAAACCGACTTAAAAACAAATATATTCTATTAAAAAATTGTTCTTCAAAATCTTTGGATTCGACATTAAATAACATGAAAGTATTGGAATACTTTTGTACCAACAATTATGTATCCGCATATATATATATATATATATACTTGTTATATTTTTATTCTGGTTTATGAGTTATGCTTGCTGCATTTTCTACTTTTATTAAACTTGATTTGATATTCGTATGAAACTACCTTTAATTTTTAATAAAAAAAGTAAGGCTAGCTCCTTTGGAATGACATCATGAAATCCAATACGAAAATCTTTCTTTTCAAATCCTGCTGCCAAGGAGAGTGGATGTGTGCTTCATTGCCTGCCGTGGACAAGAATTCCTGAGCCTTTCCTTCTGGAAGTACAACCCAGCAAGAATAAAATACCGGTCGTGACAAGGCGAACAATTCCTTAAAAACTTTATATACGCGGCGACGGTACGCGCATATTTTGAGGGAAACAAATACGGAGTAATTTCAAAGTCTCTAAGCTGACGGTTAAAAAAAAAAAAAAAAATGACTGTACAGTCTATCTTCAACCTTGTGCGTACGTTCCATTGAATTTATTGTGTTGCATGATCTTGGAAGTATACATTCTTAATTTTCTTATTAATGGTAGTCGTTCATTGCGGTGACATTGAAAATTTATGAACCAGTTTTTTTTGTTGTTGTTTTTTTGTGCTTTTTTTGTTACTTGTCGTTTTTCTTTTTGTTTTTGAGTGTCTGCTAAGAGAATAATTTGCAGCCTATTTTCTAAACAATTTTTTTTTTCTTCATTTTAAACTTTCTAATTTATTTGTTTACCCCCCTTTTTATTTCATTCTTTTTTTATTTTATTTTTTTATTTCATTCTTTTTTATTTCATTTTTTTATTTCATTCTTTTTTATTTAATTTTTTTTTTTCATTCTTTTTTATTTCATTTTTTTATTTCATTCTTTTTTATTTCATTTTTTTATTTCATTCTTTTTTATTTCATTTTTTTATTTCATTCTTTTTTATTTCATTTTTTTATTTAATTCTTTTTTTATTTTATTTTTTTATTTCATTCTTTTTTATTTCATTTTTTTATTTCATTCTTTTTTATTTCATTTTTTTATTTCATTCTTTTTTATTTCATTTTTTTATTTCATTCTTTTTTTATTTCATTTTTTTATTTCATTCTTTTTTATTTCATTTTTTTATTTCATTCTTTTTTATTTCATTTTTTTATTTCATTCTTTTTTATTTTATTTTTTTATTTCATTCTTTTTTATTTCATTTTTTTATTTCATTCTTTTTTATTTCATTTTTTTATTTCATTCTTTTTTATTTTATTTTTTTATTTCATTCTTTTTTATTTCATTTTTTTATTTCATTCTTTTTTATTTCATTTTTTATTTCATTTTTTATTTCATTTTTTTATTTCATTTTTTTATTTCATTTTTTTATTTCATTTTTTTATTTCATTCTTTTTTTATTTCATTTTTTTATTTCATTCTTTTTTATTTCATTTTTTTATTTCATTCTTTTTTATTTCATTTTTTTATTTCATTCTTTTCTATTTCATTTTTTTATTTAATTCTTTTTTATTTCATTTTTTTATTTCATTCTTTTTTATTTCATTTTTTTATTTCATTCTTTTTTATTTCATTTTTTTATTTCATTCTTTTTTATTTCATTTTTTTATTTCATTCTTTTTTATTTCATTTTTTTATTTCATTCTTTTTTATTTTATTTTTTTATTTCATTCTTTTTTATTTCATTTTTTTATTTCATTCTTTTTTATTTCATTTTTTATTTCATTTTTTTATTTCATTTTTTTATTTCATTTTTTTTATTTCATTCTTTTTTATTTCATTTTTTTATTTCATTTTTTTATTTCATTCTTTTTTATTTCATTTTTTTATTTCATTCTTTTTTATTTCATTCTTTTTTATTTTATTTTTTATTTCATTCTTTTTTATTTCATTTTTTTATTTCATTCTTTTTTATTTCATTTTTTTATTTCATTCTTTTTTATTTCATTTTTTTATTTCATTCTTTTTTATTTCATTTTTTTATTTCATTCTTTTTTATTTCATTTTTTTATTTCATTCTTTTTTATTTCATTTTTTTATTTCATTCTTTTTTATTTCATTTTTTTTATTTCATTCTTTTTTATTTCATTTTTTTATTTCATTTTTTTATTTCATTTTTTTTATTTCATTCTTTTTTATTTTATTCTTTTTTATTTCATTCTTTTTTTATTCTATTTTTTATTTCATCTTTTTTATTTCATCTTTTTTATTTCATTTTTTTTATTTCATTCTTTTTTTATTTCATTTTTTTTATTTCAATCTTTTTTATTTCAATCTTTTTTATTTCAATCTTTTTTATTTCAATCTTTTTTATTTCAATCTTTTTTATTTCATCTTTTTTATTTCATTCTTTTTTATTTCATTCTTTTTTATTTCATTTTTTATTTCATTTTTTATTTCATTCTTTTTTATTTCATTCTTTTTTATTTCATTCATTTATTTTTTGTGCAGGCTATTTGTTTCACATCGAATTTATCTGAACACGGATAAATTTCCGACAAGAGATCTGCAAACAAGATCTAATTAACCATCATCCCCTGATGCTAGGTTGGATAGATGAGAAAAATATCCCAAAAGAGATGGAAATTGATGAGTTTTTTTTTTTATGAAAGTATAATAGAGCCAGAATAAGAGATTGTGTTTGGGTGTTTATTGCTGTAGAGCGTGGGTTAAAACAGTGCAATATGGTCGGGTTAGGGTTGTTCCCAATAATTAGAGAGTGGATAATCCCGGGCAGCAGAATAATTTCCAATGGCTACATACAATTTGATCATGATAACACGATAAAGTTGGCTGGTTGTTTTATAGCATATCAACCCTTTTCAGGTTATTTAATGTCGAATCCAAAGATTTTGAAGAAAAATTTTTTAATAGAGTATATTTTTTTTTTTTTTTTTTTTGTCTGTTTCTATTTAACCCATAGTTGGGACCCTAACAAGTACTACCAGTCCGGGTCAGAGTGGACCTTAGAGCAATGGCAATTAAAGAGTGGCTCCACACTCCCCAAAGCCCCCAAGCTGGGGCCT
This sequence comes from Euprymna scolopes, assembly GCF_053919585.1. NCBI lineage: Eukaryota > Metazoa > Mollusca > Cephalopoda > Sepiida > Sepiolidae > Euprymna > Euprymna scolopes. Next base: position 5,028,830 of record NC_136520.1, on the reverse strand, counting down.
CACCATCGGATATAGTTTAAGGGCATATGCAGGATTCAATAAAGTTAGGTTTGTGGTCACACAGAAAAAGGTAAATGCGCATCCTATTAGAAATACGAAAGAGATGTTCAATTTACATTTGTTGGGATTTATCAGTCGGTGAAAAAAATTAAGTCATGTATTTCCTCATATGTTATTATGAATCCGAGAATAATATTATTTGTAATTATGTTTCTTTGTTTCTGTATTTAATAAAAATCATTTAATAAAAAATTTCTGTATTTTATAAAAATCATTTAACAAAAAATTTCTGTATTTTATAAAAATCATTTAACAAAAAATTTCTGTATTTTATAAAAATCATTTAATAAAAAATTTCTGTATTTTATAAAAATCATTTAATAAAAAATTTCTGTATTTAATAAAAATTATTTAATAAAAAATTTCTGTATTTTATAAAAATCATTTCATGAAAAGTTTCTGTATTTTATAAAAATCATTTAATAAAAAATTTCTGTATTTTATAAAAATCATTTGATAAAAAATTTCTGTTTTTTATAAAAATCATTTAATAAAAAATTTCTGTATTTTATAAAAATCATTTAATAAAAGATTTCTGTATTTTATAAAAATCATTTCATGAAAAGTTTCTGTATTTTATAAAAATCATTTAATAAAAAATTTCTGTATTTTATAAAAATCATTTGATAAAAAATTTCTGTATTTAATAAAAATCATTTAATAAAAAATTTCTGTATTTTATAAAAATCATTTCATGAAAAGTTCCAGTATTTAATAAAAATCATTTAATAAAAAACGTCAATTTCAATATTGTTTCATTTTGATTAAAAAAAAATTTTTTTACGATAATTACGTCAATTTCAATAACCAATCAAATTTACATTCTTACAGACGGGGCGCCCCCCAAATATGTCCCCATATTTTTGTTTATCCAAATTGCAAGGGATCTGAATTTTGCACTTTGTCAATGCTACAGGGAAAAGTAGCCTCTTCAATAACGTGGAATCCTCGTCCATCAGATTGATTTTTGGAATATGATATTTTCATTTAGTCACAGATACGTACATCATACAGATTTTTCTTTTTTTTTTTTGTTGCCGTTGTTTTTATTTTTATTTTATTTTTTTTTATATGGGGGAATTACTCAAGACAAGAATCTTCAATTCTTTCAACTTTATGATCGACTGATTTTTTAACAATATTGGGCGCCTGCAGTAGGGTGTAAGGGTTTCAAGTGTTTATTAATCTTTATTCATTTGCCTCCCCACGAGGACAAGGTCGATTTATGTGAAAAAAAGAAAAGAAAAATCTATCTATTTGAAAACGGACATTTTGGGTTCGGAAAAATTTTGGCTAATGACAGATTTCTTTCTTCAGAATTTGCAGTACAAGGGAGATTATTCCGGCATCATCAAGAGAGACAACTCTTTAATAATTGTTGAAAATGTAATATTACAAATCGCTATTGGCGATTAAAAAAAAAAAAATCTCATATATAAAAAGGTCTGTCTGTCTGCCTCCATATTTTCAAATTTTATCTCC